>NW_005871066.1:8623312-8781074 GCF_000147115.1 Myotis lucifugus
TTGGGGCTCCATACCCTGTCACGCACAGAGCAGGGCCGATCAGGGGGTTGAGGAGCTCCCCCCTGTCACTCACAGAGTAGGGCCGATAGGGGAGTTGGGGCACTGCCCCCTGTCACACACAGAGCAGGGCGGATCAGGGGGTTGGGGTGCTGCACCCTGTCACACTCAGGGCAGGGCCAATGGGGAGGTTATGGCTCTACCCTGTCACACACAGAGCAAGGCCCGTGGAGGGGGGTTGGGGCGCCACCCTCTATCACTCACAGAGCAGGGCCGATCAGGGGGTTGGGGCGCCGCCACTGTCACACTCGGGGCAGGGCCGATGGAGAGGTTATGGCTCTACCCTGTCACACACAGAGCAGGGCCCTTGGGGGGGGGGGGGTGCCGCACCCTGTCACACACAGAGCAGGGCCGATCAGGGGGTTGGTGCGCTGCACCCTGTCACACACAGAGCCGCAGGGCAATCAGGGGGTTGGGGAGCTCCCCCCCTATTAGGCACAGAGCAGGGCAGATAGGGAGGTTGTGGCCCCGCCCTCTGTCACACATAGAGGGCGATCAGGGGGTTTGGGCGCTGCCCCTGTCACGCTGATCCTGGTGCCGGGAGCCTCGCTGCTCCGCTGATCCCGGTGCCGGGAGGCATATTACCCTTTTACTATATAGAATAGAGGCCTGGTGCATGGGTAGGGGCTGGCTGGTTTGCCCTGAAGGGTGTCCTGGATCAGGGTGGGGGTCCCCACTGGGGTGCCTGGCCAGTCTGGGTGAGGGGCTGAGGGCTGTTTTCCGGAAGCGAGTGACTGAAGCTTCCAACCGCTCCTTGTTTTCTTTTTCTTTTTTTTTTTTATTCTGGGCCAGCTTTAGCTCTGAGGCCTCGCTGCTGAAAACATCGATACAATGTTGCTAAAGCCCGGCTGACTGAAAGCGGGTTTCTGGGGTTTTGTTTATCTTCTATGTTTGCAACATAGTACATAGTTGCTTAGAGTTGTAGCTCAGAGGCCAGCAGCGCAGGCGGGGAACGTTGGAGTCCTCCTTCACTGCAGCAAGCAAGCCTCATGTTCGCTTCCAGCTGCCTGGCTGCCAGCTGCCATCTTGGCTGACAGCTAATTTGCATATACTCACTGATTAGCCAATGAAAAGGGTAGCGGTCGTACGCTAATTACCATGTTTCTCTTTTATTAGTGTAGATGGACTAGATTTGCTGAATTTAAAAAAAAATCCTCACCCAATAATATTTTTCTATTGATTTTTAGAGAGTGGAAGGGGGTGGGGGACGGTGTGGAGAGAAAAACATTGATATGAGAGAGACACACCAATTGTTTGTCTCCCGCATGGGCCCTGACCTGTGCCCGGGATCAAGCCTGCAAACAAAGTATGTGCTCTTGACTGAGAATTGAACCCACAACCCATTGGTCTGCAGGCTGATGCTCTAAACCCTGAGCCAAGTTGGCCAGGGTAGCATTATTTTATTTATTTTAAATTGCATTTATTGGGGTTACATTGGTTAATAAAACTATACCAGAATTATTTAAATGGCCTCTTTGGAATACACCTTTGGTTTGACCTGTAATGTAAGCTGTTTGTCCCATCATCTTCATATACAAAAGAAACTTCTAGCTACATTTTGTTTTATCATTTATCTAATGCATTTATTGTTTTGCTTGGCAGCTTCTATGTTTTTGAAACAGGCATTTGAAGGAGAATACCCTAAATTATTGCGTCTTTATAATGACTTATGGAAGCGTCTTCAACAGTACAGCCAAAATATTCAAGGAAAATTTAATGCAAGTGGAACCACAGACCTCTATGTTGACTTACAACACATGGAAGATGATACACAAGACATATTCATACCAAAAAAGCCAGATTATGAGTATGTTTGTTTAATCAAACCTGTTTGTTGGCATGTTAAGATTTTGTCTTAATCTTATGCTGGAATAGGTTCCCTGGTAGGGAAAAATTGAACATATGCAAAATTAAACCTGAAAATCTCTTAGATCACTCATGTTTAGGAGCCACATTGGAAAACAACATACATCTCGAGTTTAGAGCAGCCACCTTTTCCTCCTATGTTGAAAAAGTATTATTTTAAAATTTTTATTTGCGTACCAAATCATTTGATTTGCACACCTTTAAACACTAGAATCATATTTATAGTGAGGAAGCTGACTCAGATAACAGATTGTTATCACCTACCTTGTAAGAAAAATGTTGGATTTTTCATGGGTGATTTTAAATGTATGTTTTTTTCACTTAAAAAAAAATACTATGGTTGAATTATATCTTGGTCAGAGACACATAACTGGGTTACAGGTTTGATTTCCAGTTCCAGTTGGGGTGCGTGCAGGCAACCAGTTGATGTGACCCTCTCACATCGATGTTTCTCTCTCTCCTTCCACTTTCCCTCCCTCCCACTCTAAAAATCAGTTGAAAGAAAATCTTCGGATGAGGATTAACAACAATAACAAAAAAAATACAGTTTAGAGGGCAAGCCAATAAATTAGATTTGAGAGGAAAAGAACCAGAGATATACTTGAACAAGTTTGGGAGAAGACTGTTAAGAAGGGAAGACGTTTCTTTCATGGAATAGTACTGAATTTACTTTTGAAACTGTTGAAATGAAGATGCAAATAGAGTTGTTGAAAAGGTAGTTGAATGTGAATCAAGGCTATAAATACATATTTGGGAGTCATCATTGTAACCATTTTTAAAAATCATGGAATTGGAGGAGATTGCATAGGGAAGATGTATATAAAGGTAAACGAGAACTCTGGCCCAAAACAGGTTCTCCAAAATTCATAGATTGGCCAGAGGGATGGCAGCCTGCAATGGAGGCTAAGCAAGAAAATTATTATAGAGGAGAAAAACTCACAGTAGTGTGCGACCCCAAAGAATGAATTTCATTTAAGTTTAAGGAAGATCAGTTAACTGTGTCATATACTACAGAAAAGTTGAAGATGAGGACTGATAATTGATTTCTTAACATAGCAAAATAAAGGTTTTGGAGGCCTAGATGTGGAATGGTAGATACAGAAGCATCGTTAGAATTGATTAATGACACAATAGGAGAAGATCGACTTCTGGGTGGTTAGCACTCCACTGACCCACTCTCCAGTGAAACTGGTTAGGACTAAAAATAACAATGTAAAGCCTCTGGAAATGGTCCTAAAAGCAAACAGCAAATGACAAATCATTTACTCCAAATCTATGAAAATTCAGTAAGAAAGAATTTATTGAAGAGCCTGTGATATTTGAGCCAAAACTGTTTCTTCCCTCCATTCTATCTCAGCAAGGCATACACTCTACTTGAGACTGCAGCAACAAAGAACAAAAGGCTCCCTTTGCCCTGTCAACTTGATAAACTTCCAGATCTTTGGAGAATTTTTATAAGAGTTTATTTGAGCCAAATTGATAATTGATAACATATGCCAGGAAACAAGATCTCAAATGCTCTAGAGAATAACAGATTGACAGTTTCTTTTATGCATTTGAAATTAAGGAGGGGATGTAAGGAGGATTGGAGAAAGTAGGGTGGGCATTAGATTACAGGATAGTTAATGAGATTATGTGCTCTCTTGAGGGTTGATACCTCCTTTTGAGGGGTACTACTTCTGGTATTTCAGAAATGTGTTAACCTAGAAAAATGGACAGGGCTGGTTTAAAATGTTTCCCCAAAGAAGTTATAGGCCTAAGGCGTGAATACTCACCATGACCAGCCCAATTAGGAATTAATGATCAGAGTATTCTGTGAGATTACTTTCCATAGAAGTTCTTTTTTTCATCTACAGCCCCCACCTCCCAATTGCAGGGCTCAGCCTGCTAACAGCTTCCCATAGCTGAGGCCAGTTTCAGGCAAATGAGATCAAGAAGTGTGCCCAGCCCTAACCGGTTTGGCTCCGTGGACAGAGCATCGGCCTGCGGACTCAAGGGTCCCAGGTTCTATTCTGGTCAAGGGCATGTACCTTGGTTGTGGGCACATACCCAGTAGGGAATGTGCAGGAGGCAGCTGATCGATGTTTCTCTCTCATCGATGTTTCTAACTCTCCATCCCTCTCCCTTCCTCTCTGTAAAAAAATCAATAAAATATATTATAAAAAAAAAAGAAGAAGTGTGCCCTAAGCACCACTCAAGGAGTGGCAACTCTACCTTATTGTGGTACCATGAAAATACTGGAGTCTTAATAAACCTTCCCCTGGCTTTTGAAATAGTGGTTCCCGCCAGGAAATGTAGGCTAAGAGGACCTCAGGCTGCTTCTCTGCTTCACTAGAGTAAGGTATTAGTTGAGGCTTTTTCTTAAGACAGTTTAATGCTGTCCAGAATCTGATGTCTTAAGGGCTTAATGATTAAGGGAGTGGATGGATAGAAAGTGTCATGTTAAAGAAATGGAGTTTCTGCGCAGTTACAGATTTTATTGAAAAGCTAGAGGCCCAGTGCACGAAATTCATGCACTGGGGGAGGAGGTGTCCCTCAGCCCAGCCTGCACCCTCTCTAATCTGAAACTCCTCAGAGGATGTCCGACTGCCGGTTTGGGCCCGATCCAACAGGGATTGGGCCTAATCGGGCAGTCGAACATCCCTCTCACAATTCGGGACTACTGGCTCCCAACTGCTCACCTGCCTACCTTCCTGATTGCCCCTAACCACTCCCCTGCCAGTCTGACCGACACCTAACTGCTCCCCTGCTGGCCCGATTTCCCCAACTTCCCTCCCCTGCTGGCCCGATCGCTCCCAACTGCCCTCGCCTGCTGGCCCGATCGCTCCCAACTGCCCTCGCCTGCTGGCCTGGTCACCCCTAACTGCCCTCCCCTGCTGGCCTGGTCGCCCCCAACTGCCCTCCCCTGCTGGCCTGGTTGCCCCCAACTGCCCTCCCCTGCAGGCCTAGTCCTCCCCCCCCCAACTGCTGGCCTGGTCACCCCTAACTGTCCTCCCCTGCAGGCCTGGTCCCCCACAACTGCCCTCCCCTGCAGGCCTGGTCCCTCCCAACTGCCCTCCCTCCCCTGCAGGCCCAATTGCCCCCAACTGCCCTCCCCTGCTGGCCTGATCGCCCACAACTGCCCTCCCCTGCTGGCCATCTTGTAACCACATGTTGGTGGCCATCTTAGGGTGTGATGGTCAATTTGCATATTATCTCTTTATTATATATAAAATAATATTATAACATTTATATTATCTAGGAAGCTCTGTAAACTCCAAGTAGGATTAACTCAGAAAGACCACAATAGACAGGTTTATTCCATACTTAACTCATTTAAATTTTATTTATTTATTTATTTATTTAGTATAACTTTCATTAGCATGTAAACTTTGAGGACAGAATTTTTGAACTGACTTCGCAGCTACATTTCCTACATTTAGGAAGTCCCTGACAAATTGTGAAGACTTAATAGTATTTGTAGGAGGGAGGGAAATAGAGGAGAGTAGGAGTGTGGAAAAGTTCTCGAGCTTAGAGATGTTAGAGTTGCAGCAGTTCAAAATGTTGGCTCAGATAAAAGGAAGCTCCATAGTAGAGATAAAATAAAGGTAGATGGATTCCTGGCACAGAACAGAAATAAGTGAAAAAAGTTACCTGTTTGACATTGTAGCCTCCAAGGAACCTTAGAGCATTGGAGAGCAGGAGGATTGTTAGGGCTAACATTTCTGTGGAAGAGGGAAGATGCTTTTTTTTTTTTTAAATTGGGTTGACATTGGTTTATAGAATTAGAGGCTTCGGGTGTACAATTCTACAATAAAGTACTTCATCTTGTATGTTGTATATTGCATTGTGTTGGGGAAGACATTTCTTAAGGTTAATAAATGACAGAAGGAAAAACAGAAGACATTTAAAGAGATGTCATAGACTTCAGTATAGGATTACTTCTAACAGATTTAGGCACTAGTTCTTCATTTTTCCCATTGTGGTCTTTCTGTCTTCATCTGTTATACTTTACGTGCATATTTCTTTTTTTTCATCCTTACCTGAGGATATTTTCTCCATTACTTTTCAGAAAGAGTGGAAGGGAGAGGACAGAGAGAGAAACATCAGTGTGAAAGAGACATATCGACTGGTTGCCTCCTGCACGCACCCCGACCAGGTGTTAGGGAGTGAACTGCAACACAGGCATGTGCCCTTGACCAGTAATCGAACCTGCGACCCTTTTGTGTCGGGGGCAACTCCAACCAGTAAGCAACACTGGTCAGGGCAGCCTGCATATTTCTTTACTAGAGTGTTAAGCATTTTAAATCTGTATCTTGCCAGCACTTAAAAAGGGCCTGGTACACGGTATTCCCAGTAAATATGTGTCGAGTGAAATACTTATTGAATGAGAAAGTATCAAGTGATAACCATGGAATTATGACACAGAGCCAAGAGCATTCTGACATCTAGGTCTTGTCAGTTGTTCAGAAAGAGTGGGAAAGGAGAAAGCCAGGCTTTGTATACATGAAGGAGCAGGTCATTTGTTTTCAAGGTTAATATTTAGGATGAAGGGGGATTTATTTAAGAAAAAGAAAAAGACAGTGGCAGGGCAAAAGAGAATGGTAGGGCTGGTAAAAGGGTCATAAACAGGGATGATGTGAGAAGTTAAGGAATTAATTATAGGAGTAAGAAAGCAGACAGAAATAATGGTTATAAACATTTGATAATAATTGTCAGAGGAAAACTCTAAAACTCTAAGACTCTGGACTGCTAAATGAAAATCAACACAAATAATTGAAGGCATAGGAAGAGTACAGAGGAAAAGAAGTGTTTAATAGGTTACATTTTCATTTGTGAAGAATACTGTAAAACAAATTAGCTTAGAACTCCAGTGGGGAGTATTTATGTGATTGTAGGACATTAACAAATACTTTTTATTTTCTCCTCATTCTTATTAGTAACAGTTTGGGCATGGGAAGGCAGATAAAAACCTAGACCTGTATGTATACTTCTCTGCCAGTCAGTAAGCTTTATGGGAGGTGCCAGCTATGGGTGAAAAGGATTGAGCGAGTGCAGCAATTTTCAACCAGTGTACCGCAAGATTTTTTAATTTTTCATTTTTTTAAGAAAACCTCTACAGTCTTTTCTTTTTTTAAACTTTATGATTTTAGAGAGAGAGGAAGGGGGGAGAGAGAGAGAGAGAGCGATTGAGATTGACTTGTTGTTCCACTTATTTATGCATTCATTGGTTGATTCCTGTATGTTTCCTGACCTGGGATCAAACCTGCAACTTTGATGCATCGAACCACACTAACCACTGAGTACCCAGCCAGGGCAACTGCAAGAATTTTTAAAACATGCAATACCTGACTATTTAGTCAGGGACACTTACCTCTTTTCCCTTAGATTGTCAAATAAAAAAGTGACAACAGCTCACACAAAATACCTGTCCGGTGACAATGCCCTGTCTTGAACCATAAATATATAAGTCATATAATAGAGTTGCATCTTATTGGTCATGTTGCATAATAAGGTTGCATCTGATTGGTTAGTTCTTGGTACCAGAAATTCTTATATATAAGTACTAGAGGCCCAGTGCACGAAATTCGTTCACAGGAGTGGGTGGGGTCCCTCAGCCCAGCCTGCACCCTCTCGCAATCTGGGATCGCTGGCTCTTAACTGCTGGCATGCCTGCCTGCCTGATCGCCCCTAACCACTCACCTGCCTGCCTGCCTGATCACCTCTAACTGCCTCTGCTTTGGCCCCCGACGCTGCGGCTTTGTCCAGAAGGACGTCCGGAATGATGACTGGAAGGTCGTTCGGCTGTCCGGTCTAATTAGCATATTACACTTTTATTATTATAGATAGGCATCTGATATTTTTTAAAATCACTTTGGAACAAAAAGTGCAGGTAATTATTATTGTTGTTATTCTTTTTTATAAATCAATAAAAGTTATACCTCTGTTTTTTTCAGAATAGGAAAAAATATATATTTTGGTGTGCTGCAGAATTTAGTAATTAGTTCATGTGTGCCATGAGAAGAAAAAGGTTGAAAATCACAGCTAGTGGAACAGGTCTCTGCAGACATGACACTGTGTAAAGATAGGATTTGCTAAGTAAAGGCATAGCCCCATTAGAAATTAAGAAGATTTTACAGTGTTAGTCTTTGAGTTTCAAGTGACAGACTTACTTCAGTAAGTATTGGTGTATGTTATATTACATTTATACCTAGGACTTATGTATAAATTAAAATATTTAGTCCTTAATAAATGTTTAATTATGAAATGTATTTCTATTTATATTTAAACAAAATTTTTTCTTTTTCTGCATGTAGTTACATTTTATTTAGATTTGCTTTTTAAGAAAGGCACTTGCAGCCTAAGTTCATTTTTAATACATTTTGTTTCCACAGTCCAGAAAAGGCTTTAAAAGACTCAATACAGCCCTATGAGGCTGCTTATCTATCGAAGTCCTTATCTCGACTCTTTGACCCTATCAACTTGGTTTTCCCCCCTGGTGGTCGTAATCCTCCTTCTTCAGATGAACTGGAAGGTATTATTAAAACTATAGCAAGGTATGTATTTTTAATATAATGGCATGTTATTAAAATGCCTGCCATGTTTATTAGTCATGTATGAAAGCAATATATTTTAACTTATCTTAAATTATTTAAGTAACTAGTGGCCCAGTGCATGGATTTGTGCACATTGAAAGGAAATTAATTAGAAGAAATATTTTAATCACTATTCACCCTTTCTCTATAATAGAAGTGTCAACCAAATTTACTATCAACAATGACAGATCGAAACACACACGTGCGATTGGCACCAGCAATAGCTTGATATGTATCGTAAGTCAATGTTTATTTTTAAATTGCCAGTGCGTGTCGTATGTACTGGCCAGTCGGATGGATGGACAGACGGACAGTCACTTAGCCTTTTATATACATAGATTAGTCCTGCAGTTATATCAAGAGTTTTGATATAAGTAGTGAATGAGTGCACATAAAGTACTTAAGATTCCAATTAATGAAACCATTTTTTAAATACTGTAAAAAAATAGTCTATTCTAATTATTCTGTACCTTGTCAATGATGCAAATTCTTTATGCTATAGTAAATTTCTACTATTACAAAGGAAAGTATAGGAATAATTTTATAAATTGAGAAGCTAAACCATAGAGATTAATGTTTCTTCTCTTAAATTCACAAAGTATTTCATGGCATAGGCAGGATTATAATCCTCACTAGCTTGCTTGTGTTTGCTATTTTAAGCTTTCTAAGTGAATGTGGCAGCTTTTAAAATTCCCAAAAGGGAAGGTAGCCTAGCAGAGGTGCCACCTGAATGCTAGCAGACAATGTAATTATAATGTTGCCTTCAGAAATTTACAGTTGACCCAGATTAATTTGCAACTGCAACTATCTCAGTTCCCATAATAGCTAACAAATTGTCATGACAGTAGGTTTTTACATTTGTAGATGAACACTTTGAGGAGTAAAAATAACAGTTAACCAATATAGGATGACGGTATAGAAATGTCTAGATTCTTTTAGACTACACATTTGATGACAGTAATTCTGAGGTATGTGAGAATAAGACTAAAAACCCACAGGTATAATTTACATAAGCATCTCTCCAGGTACAAATATATCTATAAAGTATCTACATTGCCAGCAATTTTATCCCAAATCTCTCCACACTTACCATGACTTTCCAAAGTCCTGACTCTAGGTTTAGGTTTTTTTTTACCCTAATGTATTTGTTATCTGTGTAGCATGGTAGTGACAAAAACAGTCCTGGCTTCAGCTTGGTCTCTTTGACCTGCTTATGGAAATATTAAAGGAGCAGCTTCCCCCTTCCTCTATGCAGCTTGACAATGCTGTAATCAAATATAATGTGGAGCTTACAGAAGCATAGTTATGCCATTGTTTAAAAGTGAACATTAAAGACATTATGTCTCACTGTTGTATGAAAAAGCATTTCTGTCACACATAGTATGTACTAGTGTTATTTCAAAGTCCTTCATTTTCTTTATATAGAGAATCTGGTGCCAAATTTATTCTGCTATTTCAGATACAATAATTACTTCTCCTGGTTTCTGCCTCTATATGGGTTTTCATGCAATTTTTAGCTCCTGGTATTTTCACTTTTTTTTTGGTTGATAGCTCAGATGTCCCAATTAATTCAATGTTAAAGTTGAAAATAAACATACTTTAATAATTCAAAATTAAATTCTTGCTATGCTTTTGATATAGTTACAGAACCACACAAAATAGCATGAATTGGCATAATTTCTAGAAACTGAGTATCTTAATGTATCTCCTGTAATTTATACTTTTAGCCCATGTCCTTCCAAGGTCATCATTTCTATTCAAGAGCTGTCATTTCCTTGCAGATGTCTGTGATAGGCAGTGTCTCTAATTGCACTTATCAGTGTTCACAAGAGTGCTACTTTTAAAATCTGTACACAATTTACTCTCATAATCACTGCCTAAACCCACAGCGGTATGCTTTCATTAATGAGAAACTGGTCATTAACCAAGCCATCTCAAAGCACTTTTTTTCTAATGCTGAATTTAGGAGGGAAATTGAAACAATGCAATTCTTGCAATCAATGAAATCTATAAAAAGAATTACTATATCGCTTGTTGGTTTTAGGTTTATATGTTGTTCTTTACTTTGCTCATGAACAGTGCTGCTAATAAAGTCTGCTCTTGTTTTCTCCAGTGAACTAAATGTAGCTGCTGTTGATGCAAACCTCACATTAGCTGTGTCAAAAAACGTGGCCAAGACCATCCAGTTATATGGTGTAAAATCAGAACAGCTAGTAAGTGATATCCCTTCTATAAACTTTCATGATTGTGTTTAAAATTACTAATTATACAATACTGGACTAATAATTAATATTGAATTGACTGAAAATTTTATTTACTTTAGTGAACTTTTGAAACTTTTGGTGAATTTAAACCAGAAAAAAGGTTGCATTTATTAAAAAATGGCTATTCTACCATAGTTATACTTTCAGCTGTTTGCATGTATTTAAAGCAATAGCTATGTAATGGAATCATAATCTTAATTCTGTACATTAATATTTTAAAGTTAGGCACACATTTAACTAGTACATATGGGTCCTCACTGAAATCTAAACACCAAGGCTTTAATATATATTTAACTGCCGTTTATGAACTAATTTTAGAGAATGTGCCAAAATCTGACATCACACCTGTCTTTATAGGGTAGTCAGCCATATCTTTTAGCCTCTCTGACTGCTCCTAATTGAAATGTCAGAAAATAAAGTAATCTGGTTTTACCTATGTCCTAGTAGTTCCAGTTGGTGCTGGAATAATTTTTAGATATGTTGGTAACAAATTGAACTGAAGGAATTTGTATGAAATGATCCTTGTTGATAATAGTCATATCATGAGGCTTCCTACCTTTATTAGGATGGTCACATTTTGTTTGCATAGTAATATGGTACTATTTTCCATTCAATTGTTCTTGTAGCCTTGGCAAATAAATTAGAAGCCTCTTTTTCTAAACTTTGTTTCTTGAAAACTGGTCCTATAGAGATAATCAAAGCTCTTTGTAGGTAATTCGATGACTAATTTTTCTCTCAAGGGTGTTTTTATAGAAGCTTTATTATGATGTTTATTGCTTGTTTTATTTCTAGAAATGAAATTCAGTACTATGTCTAATAGAGTTTAGGGTAATTACTGAAATGTGAGAAAGATAATCCTTATGAGATGATCCCACCTAAGAACAACATTAGAAGGAAGAGCCAGCATTACTAGGAGATATTTTACATTTTTTCCAGCAGGAGGAAGCAGTGGTAATGGTAACTTGTGACTTCAGTTAAGGCAATAATGGCAAAAGGAATTGACAAAATAAAAATAAATCAACAAACATCTGATTAAATTTATAGTGTTGGTCACATAATCTGTGACCCTAAATTACTCATGGCTACCAAACCTACTGTGCTAAAGGTTAACAGAAACTTGTTGACTTAAAAAAATTTTAAGTGGCCCTGGCCAGGTAGCTTAGTTGGCTAGAGTGTCATCCTGATACACCAACGTTGTGGATTTGATCCCCAGTCAGGGTACATACACAAATCAATAAACAAGTGGAACAACAAATTGATGTTTCTCCCTCTCTCCTCTTCCTTACTCTCTAGAATCAATCAATTTTTTTTTATGCTCCTTAAACTTTTTAAAATGAAATTTTCTTTTTCTTTTTTTTTAAAATATATTTTTATTGATTTCAGAGAGGAAGGGAGAGGGAGAGAGATAGAAACATCATTGATGAGAGAGAATCATGGATTGGCTGCCTCCTGCACTCCCCCAGGTGGGGATTGAGCCTGTGACTCAGGCATGTGCCCTTGACCAGAATCGAACCCTGGACCCTTCCATCCGCAGGCCGACGCTCTATCCACTGACCCAAATGGGCTAGGGCCAGGATTATTTTTTTAATAATACACGTATGAAGGCATCACAGGGGAAAAAAGTGAATATCAATAAAGAAATGAGATTTAAGAGTTTATATACCACTTTTTTAAAAAATAAAAAACCTCACCTGAGTATATATTTATTGATTTTAAAGAGAGAGGAAGGGAGAGAAAGAGAAACATCAATGTGAGAGAGAAACATTGATCAGTTGCCTCCTGTACACACTCCAACTGAAACCCCACAACCGTTTTGGTGTACGGGACAACACTCCAACCAACTGAGCCACCTGGCCTGGGCTATAATAGAGGGAGAGAAGAGGGGGTGGAACATAGGCTACTTAGGGGAGAGCATATTGTTGTTAGAAAGGATGAATGGGCTCTTAGAAAAATAGATGGGAAATATAATAGTTTGTATGGGTGTGATGTTTACTTCTAGTTTTCTCTCCTGTGAAACTGAGTCAATCTTTCCTGGTGAAACTCCTCCTGGGACCTGGTGAAACTCCTCCTGGGAAGATACACGACAATTGAGTTCCTTTTGGAGGATCTGCCTTTAGGTAGAGAGATGAATGCACAAAAAGCCTCTCTCTGCATTTGCTGTTTTTCAAGTACTTTCTGCTCAAAATAATCAGTATACCAAAACAACATATTTTTTTTAGTTGACTTTATTGTGATGACATTGGTTAACAAAACCATACAGATTTCAAATATATAATTCAAATATATAATTCAAAAGAACATCCTCTGCATACTGCATCATGCACTCATCGGCCAAAGTAAAGTCTCTTTCCATCCCCATTTATCCCCCTCTTCCACCTTCCCCCACGCCTTTCCCTCTGGCTATCACCATACTAGTGTGTGTGTGTGTGTGTGTGTGTGTGTGTGTGTGTGTGTGTGTGTGTGTGTGTGATGTGTGTAGTTTTTTTCTTAATCTCTTCACCTTTTTTTCACTCAGTCCCTCAGCCCCCTTCCCCTCCTAACAGCTGTAAGTCTGTTCTATGTGTCCTTGCTTCTGTTTCTACTTTGTTAAATTATTTTTTTAAATATATTTTATTGATTTTTTTTACAGAGAGGAAGGGAGAGGGATAGAGAGTTAGAAACATCGATGAGAGAGAAACATCGATCAGCCACCTCCTGCACACCCCCTACTGGGGATGTGCCCACAACCAAGGTACATGCCCTTTACTGGAATCGATCCTGGGACCCTTGAGTCCGCAGGCCGACGCTCTATCCAGTGAGCCAAACCGGTTAGGGCTTGTTAAATTATTTTATTCATTAATTCTACAAATAAGTGAGATCATATGGTAATTAAATTGTCTTTCTCTGGCTGGCTTATTTCACTTACTATAATATTCTCCAAGTCCATCCATGCTGTCGAAAAAGATACGATTTCTTTATTTTTTACAGCCTAATAGTATTCCATTATGTAAATGTACCACAGCTTTTTTATCCACTCATCTACTGATGTGTACTTAGGCTGTTTCCAAATCTTGGCTATTGTAAATAATGCTATAATGAACATATGGATGCACATGTTCTTTCAAATTAGTGTTTTGGGCTTCTTCAGATATATTCCCAGAAGTGGAATCACTGGGTCAAAAAGCAGTTACGTTTATACTGTTTTCCATGGTAGTTGCAACAATTTGCATTCCCACCAACAGTGCACAAAGGTTGCCTTTTTTCCATATTCTTAGTTCAGCAACCACCCACATCTCCCCTGTTTAAACATTGAAGAATTTCTTAAAATAAACTAACCAAAACTAACGATAATATGCTATATATTTTGGAAATTTAGAGGAAATAAAAGGATATGTGTGTGTTTGTGTATATAAGACATCTTTTCTTGGATGTAGATTTATTCTTTTTACTTTTGTTCATTCACAACATATGTAAGCACTGTCTTTGCTGAGAACCCTATTTAGTTGGGAAATTGGGAGCGGGCCTAAGCCGTCAGTCAGACAATCAGGGGGATGGTGCTGGCAGGCAAGCAGCCAGCCCTTCCCCCATCGCCCACCGAGGGTCACTGCCGCCCGTTGATCACCGTCCCCTCCCTCTACCTGCTGGCACCCGCCTTGGCTGGCCTGGAGCCACCCGCTTGCCAGCCCTGCCTCCCGCTGACCAGGGGCCAGACAGTCAACTGGTTAACCAGTTGCTATGACGTGCACTGACCACCAGGGGGCAGATGCTCCAACTGGTAGGTTAGCTTGCTGCTGGGATCTGGCCGATTGGGACTGAGCAAGATGGGAAGGGAGAGAGAGAGAGATATGACCTGGAGCCCTTCTGCGGTTGCTCCCCAGCTGGCCAGCCTCCCGCATCCCTCCCTGGCCCCAGTCGTGCACCTGTGGTGTCCCTCAGCCTGTCTTGTGCCCTCTTGCAATCTGGGACCCCTCAGAGGATATCAGAGAGCCAGTTTCAGCCCAATCTCGCAGGCCAAGCCGAGGGACCCCACTGGTGCACGAATTTGTGCACTTGTCCTCTAGTACTTTATAATCTTGTAAACATTTCTATGTGCTGATTTGGAGAAGTCTCTAAGATATATTATTAGGCTAAAAAAAGAAGGTGAAAATAGTGCATGTAGTTGTCCCACCTGTAAGGAAAAAATAGATATATAAAGGTTTCATGCTTTTTCTTCTTTTTTTTTCTTTTTTCCAGAAGGTCACAAGACACCATTAGTGTATAATTGTGGATGTTAGGTCTAAGAATGGGGAGAGAGAACTTTTGTTTTTCATTTTATGCCTTGAATTCAGTTATTTATATTTCAGTTTTTACCATATGCAAGTTTTTAACAGAAAAAATAATTTAATTAGTACTCAAAGAGACTGATCACACTGAATGGGGCAAAGGAAGCAGGTACAAGTGGCTTTTAAGAAGGAGGCAGGTGCAAATGTCTTTCAACAGAAGTCTGGTAGCTGTTGAAGTAATCTGTGTTCTGGACTTTAATTTACACCATCATAAAGTAGTACCTTCAGCCCAAAGCCTCTTTTTCTCAGGACTGTTTCTTCAGCTTGGCTTATATCCCTGGATTCCTAAATTCATTGCTTTTTCTTTCCTAGAATTCCTGTATCCAATCCAATATACTTGAGCCTATGACCATAACTACATCATTCCAGCCATTGCAAGATATAGGAAGGGCTTAGGCCTTCACTCTGGGTCAGAGGGAAGCCATTTATTGGTGGGTGTAACAAAGAAGGAGGAAATCTAACTTAAAAGGAAGGATTGAATAACAAGAAGTAACAGTAAACACAAATAATTGGTAGACATGTAGATAAATCTAAGCCTTAATTGCATAAAATAAGAAATAATAGTGACTGATTTGGGACATATAAACAAGATAGACTTAAAATACAACTCCACATTAAAGTTTAGAGTGGAGAACAGATAATGAATTTTGAAGCATTCTAAAATGCTTGTATGTGAAGAGTTTTTCTTTGATTAATAAATTAGTTATGGCATTCATTATTGAAAAATGGGAAAGCTCATTATACCTGACAGTGAATAATAGTTCTTTCTTCCTCAAAGAATTAAAAATATGCAGACTGGTGGCTCTAAATTTAATTAACAGGCCAGTGTTTCGGAGCTGGTGATTGGTTGTGGGTAGGTGGAAATTCCATCTGTTCAAAAGCATAAAGCCCTTGAAGAAAAATAAAGTAAAAGCTCTGTGATTCTTTCTTGGCAAATTGTGTTTGCCTTCCCCACCCTTTGTGGTTACCAAACCCCATGAGCCAGGTGGAGATTTTGACTTCAGGGACAGGAGCATAGAGGTGTGAAGGAGGTTAATGAGTAAAGTAAGTTGATAAAAGCTCTTTGTAACAGAAATACAAGATTATGAGCAATACAGCTTTGAATTACAAAGCTATATTTTATTCCTGTGTGCTGGTCTTCGTCATCTCTCATGTATAGACAAGATTTAATTTTGTTTCCAGCTTTTTGGTAACATGTTAACTATTCAAAAGGGAACCCATCTCAAGTTGTCTTCTCTTTGATAACAGATTTTAAATTGTGAAGGTTTAGTCTGATGTCAAGATGTAATGTCACCACTGAATCTGTTCAGTGATTGAATGAACCTGTTCTTGTTTTTATATACATAAATATGTAGTGAAACCTTTCCTTTTTTTAATCAAAAGTCAAATATTTGACAAATTCAACAGTCTGAAGTATAAATAAGAACCAAGAAGGAAATAAAAGCATCCTTGGGACCCTAGCTGGTTTGGCTCAGTGGATAGAGCATCAGCCTGCAGGCTAAAGGGTCCCGGGTTCGATTCTGGTCAAGGGCACATGCCAGGGTTGCAGGCTCGATCCCCAGTAGGGGGCGTGCAGGAGGCAGCGGATCAATGATTCTCTTTCATTATTGATGTTTCTATCTCTTTCTCCCTCTCCCTTCCTCTCTGAAATCAATAAAAATATATTAAAAAACAAAGCAAAATAAGCATCCTCAGAACTGCCAGAATTGATATCAAAATGTCCATGCCCTAAAGCAGGGGTCTTCAAACTTTTTAAGCAGGGGGCCAGTTCACTGTCCCTCAGACCGTTGGAGGGCCGGACTATAGTTTAAAAAAAAAACTGTGAACAAATTCCTGTGCACACTGCACATATCTTATTTTGAAGTAAAAAAACAAAACGGGAACAAATACAATATTTGTATTTGCATGTGGCCCGCGGGCCGTAGTTTGAGGACCCCTGCCCTAAAGTATACCCTTATTTCATAGGAAAGTCTCCCAGCTTTTGTGTGATTAGTTCTCTAGTTCCCATTTTAAAGCACATTAGACCAAGATCAGGGGAAATGAGAAGATCAGAAAGAGAAAACTGATACCTTAGCAATGTAAGAAGGCTCATAGCATCACCAAAATTTAAAGAAAAAGGAAACTCAGGAGTTTCCAAAGAGATGAGAGAAGGGGCAAGCAGCCATATATACCCTACTCAGCTCTGATAAAGTCACTTTTTTTGTTACTAAGAGAAATTTTATTTAAAAAGTCACAGAGGTAAAAGAAGTGAGTGACAGAAGAAATGGGCTCAGGAAACAAGTTACAGAGGCAAAAGAAGGGGCCCTTGGAGCTTAGGAGAGAGAAGGGTCAAGGAGAGGGACTGGAAAGGTGTGGGAGCGCTGCTGGGTCCTCAGTCCTCAGGCTTTTGAGGGTGGGGATTTTAGGGGAGGTCCCAAGGGTGGGTCTCAGTAGAATATTCAGCAGCTTTCCAGGTGGGCCCTTTCAGGGCTGTGGTCTCCGCTGGTAGGTTGGCGCCAGGGCAGGAGTCACTGGTCCTGAGGTCAGCCATGGCATCGCTCCTCTGGTTTTGCTGCTTTTCTGGGCCTGGAGCTGAAACACAACTGAGGCCTAGGTGTTATCCCTGGGGTTAATGCTTAAGGGAGTGGTCCTGCCAGGGGTTGGTATGGGGGTCCTATGAGACTATTCTGCCCCTTGTTCCTCCTCTAAAGGTATCTACCACATGACTAGCAACAGGCCAGGGGAGGAAAGGTCAGGGGAGGGTCAGAGCCACATGACCAGCAACATGGAAAGTGAGGGGGGCCAAATCACATGACCAACATATGCTAGAGGAGGAAGGATGTCCTCGGGGGAGGTCCTTGTTATCTGTTTTACCCTCTGCTAAGCACCTGGGCCTTTCTGCCCTGGTGGCCTTCTGTACCTGGCCCATGGTCCTTGCTCTGCTCAGGTCTGTCTAACTGCCTACCACATTACCCCCTCAAGGATCTTAGCTCTGAGTCATTTTAAAACAAAGTAGGTAATAGCACAAAAACACTGGTCATTGTAACACTAGTGAACATATGCCATAACCTCTGACACCACTAGCCATTGCCACTTCAATCTCTCAAGTGGCTTATTCAGGAGCCTTCCCCACCTTCATCATAGCACAGAGCCCACATCTCCTGCTGTTTCATGGGAGCTCAGAACTTTTATTAGTATCAGTTTACCATTTAGGGGTTAAACTGGATTTTGTAGGCTCTTCTGAGATTCCAACCATTAATTTTTCACCTAATTTCTGTAAGAAAACTGGCTTTTTTTGGCCCACCAACTACAAGTGGTTGTTTTAGAACACAACCTGATTGCAAGTTGGTGACTGTCCATAAGAAAAGGCTAAATAAATTACAGTTATTTAACCTGATGTCAAAACCTTTTGTTGACTTAATAGCCGTTATCATGGGTGGTAACTTCAACAAAGGATTATTCTCTTTATTTTAATTGCCATTTTCAAATGTTTTTAAAAATTATTTTATTACCACAAGTAGAAATTTATCAAGTGAGAATTGAGTTTCATTTTGGAAATATATGTGTATATGTTTGTAAAAGGAAAGACAAACGAAAAAAAAAGTATTTCTCTCACATTTTATTTGGCTCACTATTAGGAACACTCCTAAAAGGCCAGTTTTTCATATGTTTGAGTTATGCATCCACATTCATAGAGTTACTTGCACCATGTTTTATTTGTCCTGATCAGGTTTAATTTGCCTTTAAATAGTAATTGTTATAGAGGAATGGATTAAAATATGATCAATCTGAGAATGATTTATATGTGGATTTTTTTTAATTGAATTATAATCATTTTAGATTGATTCATAAACCATTCCAGGTCCTGTTCCCTAAAACTCATTCATTTAGAAGTAAGTTAAAGGTCAGGAGGAGAAAGTTCTAATACCACTTCTACTGATCTTTCATATCATTATTATAATCTTAGGCAACTTCCTTTAAAATTATTTTTTAATTTATAAAAAATGAGAGTAATACCTCTTTTCACCACTCATTTCATTGGAATATTATGATGACTGTCAAATGTACATAGAATATAGGTTTATTTTTATTCCTTCCTCTCTTCCTTTATTTCTTCCTCCCTTCCTCCCCCCCCTTCTTTCCTTGACAGTTGCCAGAAAGTATTCCCCAGGAATATATGCTGATGTATCAAAATAACAGCACATACTAGACTTTAGGTTCACACCCCCTCAGGAGTCCATCAGCTGTGATGTATTGATGTAGGCTGTTTCTCTTGTGCAAGGTTACCTCCATATCCATGGTGTTATCTCTACAGAGGTTCCTGCCGTGCTGAAAGTCCAAAGCTTGACCTGAATATTTCCAGTTACCATTTTGTCAGAGGGGCATTAATCCCACCCCATCCCCACCTCCGCCATTATGGTAATTTCTTTTTGTGTTGAATTCTTACAGCTTTCCACACAAGGAGATGCAAGTCAGGTGATTGGGCCTCTTACGGAAGGGCAGAGGAGAAATGTGGCAGTAGTGAATTCACTGTTCAAATTGCACCAATCAGTAACAAAGGTAACCTTTATCTTTATGCTTGTGACTTAATTTCAAGTTTTTCTTTCTTCTTGCCTCAAAGTTGGACAGTTTATGAATTATTTAATTTTTTTTTTTTGCAAAATAATGCAATGAAAACATGATGACTGTAAAATAAACTGAGGAATTAAGTCTCTTTATACAGTCTTTTACCCTTGCCTTTATTTGTGTGACTTTTTATCTGTACATTTAGTTTAAAACACATGAACTATAGATTCTCAAGTTTGGTTGTTATAATCCAGTTTATTGAACAAATAAAGTAAGGATAAATTATCCATTCCATACCTATTAAAAAGCATAATGATATCTTGTGACTGGTAGTAACTTACAGCAAAGCTAATGACAGAGTAAGAACTCTAAGCCCTCCTTGTCAAAAGGTTCTATTTTTTCACAAAAAGAGTGAAGGAGCTGTATGAAAACTGTGAATTTTTATGATATAATCACTGATGGCTATATATATTCTTTTTGCCATTTTTTAAAGAAATTACTGAACTTTAACTTGTGTGCCTTCATATATATGTCTAAAATGAACTATATTCATAATTACTTAGGAAAGCACTTTCATCCCATCTTTGACTTTGAGTCACTTGTTTTTGCTATATAAAAATCATCTCATCTTCAAAGGTTTCAGTAGGTAGGGAGATAAGTGTTTAGAAGCCTGAAGGATGCTAAAGATTGGGTGATGTTCTTTAAAACTTGACCTTTCATATACTAGGTTGTATTTTAGAATAATTATGTGACTGTTATTCACTTACTAAACTTTTTAACAAGTCCTTTTATCAAGGAGCGGTTTCTAAAAATGTACACTTCACACACTGAGCAAAATATATTTTAAAGGGTTATTAGTGAATCTCAGAAAAGTAAATAATAAAACTAAATAAAAAGAATACATGGCAGGGGTGGGCGGGAAGAGATTAACCAAAGAACTTGTATGCATATATGCATAACCCATGGGCACAGACAACAGTATGGTAAAGGGGGGAGGGTGTGGGCTATAAGTGGTCAATGGGGAAAAAAGGGGGACATCTGTAATATTTTCAACAATAAAGAATAAAAAATAAATGATGTATTTTCCATTTTCTTTAATTATTACTCTAAAGCACCACAAGCAATGAAGTGTTGTATTTATTTAGCCTGATTTAAATGCTTTTATTGAGACTTTTAGAATTTTTATAATGTTTGCATTGATTTATAAAAAAAATCTGACATTTGTACTTTATTTTCATTATTATTTTTAAAAATTTTTATAAGAGTTTATTTGAGCCAAACTGACAGCATTGATAGGAAGCAAAATCTCAAATGCTCTGACATTTGTATTTTAAAGACTGTTTAAAATTACAGTCAACCTAGAAGAGTGAAAATTTTTAAAGAAATACATAAATATAGCTTTAGACCGACCTTTTCAAGTTATAACTTTATCATTAAAATCTATGTAGAGTGAGTAATAGAAACTAGCTCCTCTTAAGGTTTGATTATTTGAAGTATATATTTGCTTTATACAGGAAAGTATTTTTCATCCTAGTTTAACTGAGCTCCAACCAATTGAGCCACATGGCCAGAACAATGCTAATGCATTTTTAAAACATTTGTGAGACATTACTCTAAAGTAATCATCCTGTTTTGCCCTGGTTGGTGTGGCTCTGTTGGGCATTATCCCAAAAGGTTGCTGGTTCAATTTCCAAGTCAGGGCATATGATGGGGAGGCGGGGGCATGCAGGAAGCAGCCAATTGATGTTTCTCTCTCATTGATGATTCTATCTCTCTCTCTCTCCCTTTCACTTCCTCTCTCTGAAATCAATAAAAACATATTTTTTAAAAATAGCTTAAACAAAAGTTTAACTGGATCAAAACTTTGTTTTAGGTGGTTTCCAGTCAGTGCTCATTTCCACCAGCAGCTGAGCAAACTATAATTTCAGCCCTAAAGGTAAAATAATTTCATTGAATCTTTGACTATAGATCAAAGTGGGTTTTAGAATTATTTGTTTGAATGAGTGGGAGATGTCACATTTTAAAACTAATTCTGAATTCTCTACATATACCAAAAGTAGCATGTTCATAGTTATCCTAAAGAGAGAGGATACATGTGTGTTTATATTTTCTAGAATTTAAAAATATATAGACTCTGTTGGTGTCTACAGATTGTGTTCCACTTAAGATAATTGTATCACGCCGAAACCGGTTTGGCTCAGTGGATAGAGCGTCAGCCTGCGGACTGAAGGGTCCCAGGTTCGATTCCGGTCAAGGGCATGTACCTGGGTTGCGGGCACATCCCCAGTAGGAGATGTGCAGGAGGCGGCTGATCGATGTTTCTCTCTCATCGATGTTTCTAGCTCTCTATCTCTCTCCCTTCCTCTCTGTAAAAAATCAATAAAATATATTTAAAAAAAAAAAAAAGATAATTGTATCACAAGCAAGAGAAGCAAGAGTCTTACAAGTATTCACTGTGTCTTAAAGTAGTACAGGCAAGCATTATCCTGTTAAAGTAGTGGTTCACCAGGTTGATTTTGTCCCCTATGGACATTTAACAATATCTGAAAACATTTTGATTGTCACAACTGGAAAAGGGGTGCATCTAGTACTAGGGATGCTGTTAAACCTGCAATACATAGGACAGCTCTCCACAAAAAGAATTATAGAACCCTAGCTGGTTTGGCTCAGTGGATAGAACGTTGGCCTGGGAATCAAAGGGTCCCAGGTTTTACTCCAGTCAAGGGCACGTACCTTGGTTGTAGGCTCCTCCCCTGCCCGGGCCCTGGTCGGGGAGTGTGCAGGAGGCAACCAATCGATGTGTCTCTTTCACATCAATGTCTCTCTCTGTCTTTCCCTCGCTCTTCCACTCTCTTTAAAAATCAATGGAAAAATATCCTCAAGTGAGGATTAACAAAAAAAATTATAGAGCTCAAAATGTCAATAATGCCAAGGTTAAGAAACTGTAAAGTGTGTCTCTAAGGTTTGAAACTAGAGTAAATTACCTTTTTAATATACTCCAACATAAATATACCTCCTTTCTAGCTACTAAGGAAGTTTAATGGAAAACAATGTTGATGTGAGATTCAGAGTGCTCATCTCATTATCATGAAATATTAAAGCTGCCATAATAAAATAATTGTTTTTAGTAAGAGTTGTCCAATTTATTACTGATCATAAAAACAGTATAAAATCAGGTCAGTATGACAAACCTAACGGTCTTAATATTCTTGCTCCTAAGCAGGAAATACATGTAGTTTTCTTTTCTGTAGTTCCACATCTTTTCCTTATATTCTAGCAGTACTGTCAAACATTTTTTGATCACTACCCAAGATAAGAAATACATTTTACTTTGGCACCCCATACATAATACATAAGCATTTATAAATATATCTGCATATACAATTGCATATGTGTGTGTGTGTGTGTGAGTGTGTGTGTGTGTGTATTATACATCTATATACATTTCCATACTTAAAACAGAGGTTTCACAAAACAATACTTTCCCTTATTTTTGTGATGCACTTTTATTTTTCTGTACTCATATATTATTTTTTAAAACATCCTGATAATGATCCACTAAATTGATGTTTGAGAAAGTTCATTCTAAAGATTAAGATAGAGTGCCTACACTTTTCCTGATAATAAAAATCTTCTGGATAAGTTAAAAATAGAAATCCTTGGAGACGATAATTCATATAGGGTGGATTCTCTGAATCTGTATTTTAACATACAACAAAGGTTATTCCCAACAGTCACTTTGGGCTGGGAGTTGAGGTCAGTGCAGGGAAAATTGACTTCATCTTGGGCTATAGCCCTCAGTCTGAGGTTTGCCCACCACAACCAGTATCTTATGTAGCTGGGCACTGCACTTTACTGAAACTTTAATCTTCGCCCTTGAGAAGAGTAGCAATCAGTTCATGGGCATCTTGCAGTGGCCATGCCAATTAGAGACTTAATTGCTTATGTTAACAGAACTCAGTGTAACAGTTTGACCTTGCTTTTTAGTTCAAGCTTATCAAAATCATTATGACACATTAAGGAAAACACTAATAAAACCCTCCTACTTAAAGAAAAGACTATTTCATAAAATTGTATTTCATAACATTATATGAAACTTGTTACCTCACTTTGAATTAGGGATAGAATGTTAATGATGAATACATGACTGCAGCCCAAGGACCAAAAATCTATGGTTTTAATAGTTGGTAGAAAATATATTAAACATACTTTTCTATCTACTGAAAATATAGGTAAAGACATATAATAGCATTTTCTTTGAAATTGTATCTAAAATCAAATATTATTTAGGCTTGAAGTTCACCATCTCATGTTATAAGCATTATATAGTTTGTCATGAATGGCATAATTACTCTTAATTTCAAGTCATTTCATTGTAACCACCTCAGCTCTAAGTACCATTTAAACACCTTGGCCCAGTAATTCTGTTTCATTTATTACTGTGATTGAATGGTGCAGATAGTGATTGTATTGCTAAGTTTATATATGACAATTTTTCATTTCCTCCTTATTGTGAAGTTTTGATGTTCTAGATGAATGAATATCCCCGATTGCTAAGGCTTCAATATTTTTGTAATCTTAGTTATTTTAAATAAATCTTTTTAAAATGTATGACAGAATTCCCTGCTTTTTTTGCAAAGAGCTTATGAAATATAATTTTATCTCCTTTCTCAGTTTCCTCTCATAGTTGTTAATACTCTACCCATCCTTGAAGGCATTCCCCAAGATGCTCTCTTCTCTTCCTGTTTTATATTTTCCCTAAGTGGGAAACTTCATCAGCTATTAAGTTTTCTGTGTACACCATCCTCATGTGCAAATAGAGACAATTTTATTTCTTGCTTTCTGACCTTTATGCCTGCCTTTTCATGCCTTGTTTTATAGTCCTAAATAGAACTGGTGAGAGTGGACCTTATTGACTGGGGGCAAGCACTCAGTATTTTACTGTTTTAAGTATGATGTTAGCTAGAGGGTGTGTGTGTGTGTGTGTGTGTGTGTGTGTGTGTGTGTGTGTGTTTTAAGATGGCCTTTATGAGATTAAGAAAGTTCCCTTCTAGTTTTAGTTTATGGAAACTTTTTATTATAATAAATGGTATTGTTTCATCAAATGGCTTTTTCTGAATCTGTATCTATAATCATCAGGGATATTGGTGTATAGTTTCTTGTAATTCTTTGCTTGGTTTTTATATAAAGTTAATGCTCACCTCACCAACTAGGTTTGGAAATGTTTCATCCTCTTCTATTTTCTGGAAGAATTTGTACTGTTTTCTTCTTTAAATGCTTAGTAGAATTCACCAATGAAGCCATGTGGGCCTGTAGTTTTCTTTGTAGAAAGTTTATAACTGCATAGGATTGGTTTCCAACTTTGATATAAAAGGGTGAGCATCTAACTACACATCCTGCTACAAATAATTACGGGAAAAATAACAAAAACAAATGAAACAAAAAGCCTACTGGAGGGCTTTGGAGATGAGAAAAAGCAGGATGTGGAAATCTAGAGCAAGCAACAAGAAGAGAGTTTCTCATTGTGTGTGACTTTGCTCTAAAAGTGGTGACTGCAGTCCTGGCTCAGGCAAGTCTGGGTGGCTAAAAACGAGAGAAAAACAAAACAAAATGAAACCTGCAGACCTTCAGGCCAAAGGAGCCTGGGGAAAGAGCCCAGTTCAACCAGGGCTGCTGGAAAGTGAGAGGCAAACCTCAGAACAGAGAGAGTCGGGGGAGAAGGATGCCCAGTCTCTGTTCCAACTCTGCACTAGTCTTCATTTGACTTATCAACCATGCAGGTACAGAGCAAACTAAAGTGGTTTTTGGGAGTAAGGCTTACAGAACTGAACTGAGATCTAAGGCATGGCCAAATTCAAACCTTTAACCACATTTTTGCATGGCTGAAAACCCATCATTGATTTCCCAGTCCCTTCAGGATAAGCTCCCAACTCCTTAGCCCCCTACGAGGAGCACACCTGCTGCCTGGCTCTTTCCTGCATAGGCAGGCACCTCGTGCTATCGGTATTGAAGGCTTGCAGTTCCCCCAATGCATCAGCTTTCCCAGGCTCCTCTGCCTTAATATAAGCCCCTTACCCCTACCCAGTGTCAAGTGGTTCTTCCCTATTTGTCCTTTGAAATTCAGTTCAAGCAACACTTTTTGGATTTCAGATCCTCTCAGTATGAGTTGTCTCTCTCATGATCTCCTAGCACTCCTAGAGTGCTGATATCACTGTAACCTACCTGTTGTCAGAGGGCTGGAGACGACATTTAGAAATTTATTGACTAAGGGTCCTATTTAAACTTTTCTTGTTGGATGAAATCATTTGAGCCAAAGCCATCCATCTTCATTCTGTGTATAATCATAACATATATAATGTTCTTAAATTTTTTATTTTGAGTGTTTAGATTTTAGTGTAAAAGTATTGAAGCCCAGTAAATATTTCTACACTAAAAACCCATAACTAAGGTCTACTGTTTGGCATAACCTAATCAATGGTTATATCTCACTATAGTTTCTCAGTCTTAGCACTATTGACATATTAGTTCTTTGTTGTTGGAGACTGTCCTGTGGGATGTTTAGCAACATCTCCATCTTCTGCCCACAAGATGCCAGCAACAAACCCTGGCTCACCCCAGTTGTAACAATGAAACAATGTCTCCAAACTTCATAGTGGCACTACTCCTCTCTTTTTCTAAAATGAGCAGTGTGGAGGAGTTGAGATTTTTCAGTGCCATGTTCTACAACTATTAAGCTTTAAAAATCATTTCTGACAGCAGTTAGGGAGAGGAGCAGACTTCTGTTGAGTTATTATAACTAACTTGATAAAATAGGAAAACTTTAAGTCAGAATGCTTCTCATATCAGATTTCTTTGTTAGTCTTTAATTTTGTTTTTCCTCCCTTTTTTCTTCTTTTCAGACAATCCATGTTCTTATGGGAAATGCTGTGCAACCCTTACTGACTTCAGTGGGAGATGCTATAGAGGCCATAATCATCACCATGCACCAAGAAGACTTTTCTGGGTAATAACTTTAAACCAAAATTTTCACTAGCCTTTGTATTTGTTTTTCATTCTCCTCTCCACGCTGATCCCCTAAAATCTCCTAATATCTAGGGTTTGTTCCTCTTGTGTCAGGGTTGGCCTCCAACCTTATCCTACTTTATTCATTACTAGAGGCCTGGTGCATGAATTTGTGCACCAGTGGGGTCCCTCAGCCTGGCCTGCGGGATTGGGCCAAAACTGGCTCTTCGACATCCCCCAATGGGGTCCCTCAGCCTGGCCTGCGGGATTGGGCCAAAACTGGCTCTTCGACATCCCCCAAGGGGTCCCAGATTGCAAGAGGGTGCAGGCCAGGAGGGATCGTGGGATTGGCCAGCCGGGGAGGGACTGTGGGATTGGGCAGCCAGGGAGGGATTGTGGGATTGGCCAGCCGGGGAGGGACCGTGGGATTGGCCAGCCCGGGAAGGACCGTGGAAGGGCTCCAGGACGCATCTGGCCCATCTCGCTCAGTCCCAATCGGCCAGACCCCAGCAGCAAGCTAACCTACCAGTCGGAGCATCTGCCCCCTATTGGTCAGTGCAGGTCATAGCAACTGGTCGACTGGTCGACTCTCTGCCCCCTGGTGGTCAGTGCATGTCAGTGAGCGGTTGAGTGGCCTTAGTATATCATTAGCATATTACGCTTTGATTGGTTGAACGGCCGACCAGAAGCCCAGACACTTACCATATTAGGCTTTTATTAAATAAGATGAGCACCATTAGCAGATGAAATTTTTTCAGTTCTTGTTTTCATTATTTCTCTCCTGTCATTGAAGCATAGAATCATTAACATCTACAGGACTCAGCTTGGCACTTAAGGACTTTTGGTAGTCTGTACCATCATCTCTTTCTAATTTTATCTTTTTCTTTACTTTTCACAAACACTGTGTACTTGAGTTCTCGTATAGGCATGGTATTCCTTGTGTCAAATCCAAATCCTGCTCCAGCTTTGAGGGCAGGCTCCACCAACCTCTCCCAGAGGGATTTTCCTTTCAGAGTTTTGTGGCAATCTAATCTAGTCATGTCACACTTCGTCATAAACATTTTGGTATTGTTTCATAGCTGTTTCATAGGCTTATCCATATCATATTATCCTGAGAATAAGAATCATAGTTCCTAACCAGTGTTTACTGCAGTCTTTTTAAGTAAAGTTAAATGGTTTTGACTCAGTATATTAGAAAACCTTTTATGGAGAATTTGGAATAGTTATTGTCAATGTGAGAAATGTCCAAACCAAAAATTTATTTGTGCCAAACAGAGGACACACCTGAAAGCAAGATCTCAACAAACTGAGAAAAATGTTTCCAAGAATAACATTTCATGTTTAGTTACTATTTTGAATTGTCCTGTTTTTCTTTATATTCATGTTGTTTAAAAGAATATCTACTTTATTACATTTCCAGCCACTGATCTGTTTGTGGAAAAATTGTGTGATTATTACACTGTCCTTTAATTTTTCAAATCATTTATCATTTCATTTATAAAGTATTTTTTGAAGGGTAAAACGTCAGTCTCTATTTTTATAATGGTAGGAAGCACCAAAGGGTAAAGTGATTCTACACAAAAATGCTATAATATTTGGATATAAGAATATAATAAAAGCATAATATGCTAAGTGTCCGACCGGTTGATCGACCATTCAGTTGACTGCTCAACCAGTCGCTATGACACGCACTGACCACCAGAGGGCAGACGCTCCGACCAGTAGTTTAATTTGCTTCTGGCCTATCGGGACTGGGCGAGAGGACTGTACACTCCCTGGAGCCCTCCTGCGGTCCCTCCGCAGCCGGCTGGCCAACCTCCCGCGGTTCCTCCCTGGCTGGCTGGCCGGCCCCCATCGGCCCCAATCAGCCCCGATCACCGGCCAGACCGAGGGACCCCAACCGTGCACAAATTTGTGCACCAGGTCTCTAGTAAGCATATAAAATTGCTGATACCCCTATTTGGGAAGAAATGAACTTTGTTCAAATGTGAACTGAAAGGTTACAGTTAGGCAAATCATCTGTGCCTCTGAAAAGTAAGCAAAAATGAAGAGATTTTTAAAGTGTTCTTTTATGAGTGGTGAGATACTTCAGTAATTATATTGATGAGCCAAACTAGTGCCTACAAGGTAACACATTAGACATCAAAAGTTGGTTTCCCAAATAGGTATGCTCTTACTAGTTTGCCTAAATACTAGTGAGCCAGATTGTTTCTTTAACTGTAGGGTTATTATGAAGTTGAAGCTTTATTTTAAGGTGTATAACATCCATGTTTTTCCCCCAAATGGCCTTTGATGGTTCCATTTCAGGTTGTTCATATGCAGCAGATACTTGAGATTCTACTGAAAGTCATTTTCCATACATGGAAGTATACGACTGTGGATTACTGTTGCTTTATAGTATATTTAAAGTATTGTTCCTATGCCCTAACTGGTTTGGCTCAGTGGATGGAGCGTCAGCCTGCGGACTGAAGAGTCCCAGGTTCAATTCTGGTCAAGGGCATGTACCTTGGTTGTGGGCACATCCCCAGTAGGGGGTGTGCAGGCAGCAGTTGATCGATGTTTCTCTCTCATCGATGTTTCTAGCTCTCTATCCCTCTCCTTTCCTCTCTGTAAAAAAATCAATAAAATATATATTTAAAGTATTGTTCCTATAGCAAAGCAATAATTTCCCCCCTTTCTATAATATTGTTGTTAGTAATTCTGATATGTCATGTCCTATATGTATGGCTTACATGAAACATAAGGTAAAGTTGGATTAAACTATTCAAGATTAGGCACCACTTTTACAGTAGGGATAGCCTCTAAGGGACACACTTGGAAAATCAAAAGTGAACACCTGCCCTCCCAAGTCCTCTGCACTTCTAGGTAAAAGGACTAAATCAGGTTTATCTTCTAGGCCAGTGGTTCTCAACCTTCCTAACGCCGCGACCCTTTAATACAGTTCCTCATGTTATGGTGACCCCCAACCATAAAATTATTTTCGTTGCTACTTCATAACTGTAATTTTGCTACTGTTATAAATAGTAATGTAAATATCTGATATGCAGGATGTATTTTCATTGTTACAAATTGAACATAATTAAACTATAGTGATTAATCACAAAAACAATATGTAATTATATATGTGTTTTCCGATGGTCTTAGGCGACCCCTGTGAAAGGGTCGTTCAACCCCCAAAGGGGTTGCGACCCACAGGTTGAGAACTGCTGTTCTAGGCCAACCCCAACCTCATCTATAATGCGGTTACAGAATTCCCTCCTATCTAACAAGTAATTCTCAACTTGATTTCCTGGTATTTGAAATTTGTTTAAGAGGACCAGGGGGTGCTCCAGGAATGTCTCTTGTGTGCATTATGTGAGTCCTCATATTGTAGTTGAGCTTTGCTTGCTATTGGTGTGTCCCTGGGTGTGGTTGACTCTCAGGTTGTCAGTGATGATTGGCCATGACCACAGTTTATGAGCTGCTGTGTAGGGGCAGACCCCAGGAACAGAATTCATCCCAGCAAGGTGGAGAACTCCCTTTGGGTGTGCCTCTTGTGGGGCTAATGAGGTCATGCTCTGTTTGGTCTGAAGGGAGCCACTGGTATGCTGGCTCCTATGTAGGTCAATGTCAGAAGCTGCCTGTGACCTTCCCTTGGCTCCCTGTTAGGAGTTACAAAGTGATCCACAGTTAGTAGTTGTCTGTGCTTTGCCTGAATGCACATGGGATGGGCCAAACTGTGTACCAATGCCTGCTGCCACCAGTACCAGGCCTGGGGCACGTCAGCAAAAGGCCCAATGCACTTGGCAGCCTGCTGCTGCTTGATAGGCTCAGCCACTGAAAGAGCCATAGGTAATATATGTGAGTTGTGTGATTTAGGTTCTCAGGGAGGTACCAGAAGGCTACCAGGTTAATACAGATTGAAACTCGGCACCAGTGCCAGGTCTGAGGCCACTGAGCAGAAGTCTCTGGGTACACCGAGGCCGGCCGTCATCTGCTTGGGGATTGTTGGTGGTGGTGGCATGGAGTCTCAAGAGCCATTAGGGTTGAGCCAGTAGAGTTCATCAGGCAAAAGCAGATTAAGATGGGCCAGTGGAGGAAAGGGGACACCCATCAGGCATGCAGGCAGAAGAACTAAGCCTCTCCCTGTGTCTGTCACCCCATAGCCCACCCGGACTCCCCAGGAGTTTTTCAGGAAATACTGCAGCACAGGCCCAGGCTGGTCGCCACTAGCAGAGCCCACAGCCATGTGCCAGCTGGGCAGGACAGGGCCTCGGAGTCACAAGGGTGCAGCTAGTGCAGTACTTCAGACTAATACCATGTGTGTTAGGGCATGGGGGACCAACACAGGAATGGTGGCATAGGTCAGGCGCAGGGGAAAATAGCCCTTTCCCAAATCCACACAACTCTTTCCCTGTGTGTCTCTTGCAGTCCCTGAGCTTGAATGGAATTTCTAACTACTTACTCTGTTCCTATCTGCTTCTGGAAGCATCCTACTTATAATAACATTGCTGTATATGAAAATAAGCTCACCTCATTCTCTTGCATTTGAGTCAGTTTTTCTCTAGACCATTGCCCCTTTCTTTATGTCACTCTCAGAATGTGGAAACACTTAACTTATATTTTAAAAACGATTCAGTATTATGTAGCCAGTGATCTCACTGGCTAGTTAATTAATATCAGGTGAGTTCTAATTTTGATTTAACTCTTCTTTCCTATAAATATTTCACATTCTTTGAATATATTCTTTAAAGAGCAACTATAAACACTTACAAATAGTATTTCATGGAGCATCAGCTGGCATCATCTATTGACCCAATTAAAGCCTTTTCAAATCTCATCAACTGGGAGGAAAAATTGCATACGATATGTATGGTTACATAACCAGTTCCACAGTCAGAATTCTACTGTTGGACAGATCAGATTAAATAGGACCCTAGCAGAATCATCTTTGCCAAGAATTTGTTTGGGAAAGGCAGCATTTATAAAGTGTAAAATGCTATTTCAGGACCCACTATTCAATTCACTAACCAGGTAAAACATATAAGTGGATGAAGAGTTATAAATCTGGAAGAGTCCTTAGAGGTCAAAGAGTATGTAAGGCACTCACATGCATTATCTAAGACATGTGCTTGTCTATTTCATTTTTAATACTCTTGAGATGCCCTGGCCAGGTAGCTCAGTTGGTTAGATCATCGTCCCAATACACCAAGGTTTTGAGTTTGATCGCCAGTCAAGGCACATATATGGAAGAACAGTGCATTCATTAATAAGTGGAACAACAAATCGATGTTTCTCTCTCGCTCTCTTGCTCTAAAATCAGTCAATAAATAAGACTTCCCCCCAAATAAATCTTTAGGTAAATGGATTCTCCGATTCTCTCAGAAATCTTCCTAACATCTTAAAACAACCTTTAGAATATAATGTAAGCATTGTTATATGCCCTTTAACTCTTAGCAAAAATAAAAATAAGCACCAGAAGGGGGAAAAATGCTTAGGATTGATGGGCAGAGGGGAGAACAAAAGTCAAATAGTCCCTTTAGTGCATTGGCTGTTTTTTTCTTTTGCAGGTCATTACCCAGCTCAGGGAGGCCTGATGTCCCGTGTTCTCTGTACATGAAGGAGCTCCAAGGTTTCATTGCCAGGGTTATGAGTGACTACTTTAAACACTTCGAGTGCTTGGATTTTGTCTTTGACAACACTGAAGCTATTGCCCAAAGAGCAATTGAACTTTTTATCCGCAATGCCAGTCTCATCAGACCTCTCGGTGAAGGCGGGAAAATGCGACTTGCTGCTGATTTTGCACAGGTAAATTGATGCACAGCTACAAAGGGGGAAACATTCAGCCTCAATATTCTCTGTTAAGTAAAAGACTAAATATGTCTTCTTCAGTAGTTTAAACTGAAAAGAGATGAAAAAAATAAATTTATTTAAACCTAATTGCTAATAATAATTTTTAAAGTTTAGTGGTACTTTCATAGCAGATATTTTTTTCTTTAATTTAACAAAAGAATCATTACTCATCTTGGATACTTCATGGTTAAGGTGCAGTCACTCATTCCACAGTAAGGCAACATTTCCTACTTTTATATAATGTGGAGCTTTCTCACTGTTTTACTGTCCTACCAGGGCAGGGCAGTATTGATAAGAGTAATTGCTAGGAAGTAATGCAGACAATGAAAGTTACCTTTCAAACACTGTAAAGAGAAGGAGCTCTCCAGCACATCTGACCCTCTGGTGCCAGCTCACCACCCAAGACAGTTTAATGCCTGTAGCTGCACAGTGGGCGGGGAGACAGCGTCTGAGCACTTGGGCCCCTGTAGTAACCAGAGTGCCCTTTTCGTATATGACCAGCTGGAAGTCATTCCAAGCTATGTGATGTGGATGAGGTAAAATGCCATTAAAATAACAGAACCATAGTCAGCTTTTATAAAAAGGACTTTTTTCTTTGTCCTTTAAGACATATTTTTAAGCCTTTTAATAGTATCAGAGGCAAAAAGAAACATACACTTTTATTAAAAGATTCAGAATCAGATAATTCGCATATATGTAGCATGTCAAAGGTGAAATCATTTTTAAGCCTTTCAAAGTTGCTAGCTTTACTAGACTAAATAGTTATTCAAATGGATTATTCATAGTGGTTTCCCAGACCTGCCCCCTCGCCTCCCCTCCCCCGCCGCTCATAAAGACAGACAAAATTTAATGTCCCTAAGTATTCCTGTGTGTAGCTATGGGCAAGTCTTGGTTTATTCTTTCTGCCCGGAGGAAAGGATGTGGCAGGCTGCTTATACGAGGGTGGTGGTTGGCCGTGCTCCCTCCTACCTGAGAGAGCCACCAAGAGGAACCAGGTACATAATATAATGTCTCAAGAACTAGGCTCTTTGCATATCAGTTCCTCTAGAAATAAGTCCTTATCATCCCCAAATGATACGCCTGAGATCAATAGACCACAGTAAAGAGCCTTCCTTTGAGAAATGCGCCTTTGGTATCCTTAGCGTGAAGATAGAAATTAATGTTACCATTAATGTGGCTCCTTTAACCTTTCCCATTTTTATAAGCTTCCTTCTCAGGCACCTGCACATTTTGCTTTGTTATTACAGGCAAACTTCAGCTTAAAGAGAATTATATGTAATAGTGTCTTACTTGTCCCTTACTGGGTTTACAGACTGTTATTGAACTGAAGACACAGTGACATACCAAGACCTGCTCTTATTTATTAAAAATGTTATGAGCTATACGCAAATGAGTGCCTGTTCTTCTTTTGCCCTTTCCTTCTTAATTTTGTTCCTTCTTTTCCTCTCCCCTCCTCTCCTCTCCGCTGAGCTCCCTCCCCCACCAGTTTATTTGCATTCTGCTCCAGCTGGTTCTTGAGTCACTCTCCTGGAGGCTGCACTTCAAGTCCAATTAGAGTGGCAGCAGAGATGGCCAGAGCGAGAGTGCTGTAGGAAGAAGGCGCTTTTTGTTTTTGCTTCTCATTTTAATATGTTCCCTATGAGTCTTGAAGGATGGAAAATGTTGTCTTTTGACCCTTCCTACTGCAGCAAGCACCTGCTCAAAATGCATAGCATCCAATGGCAGGGCTGAGCCCCCACCTTCCTAAAACTTCATCATTAAGAATTTTATTTGGCATTCCTTCTTTTTTAAAAACATGTTGCCCAGTAAGCCAGACGTTTTCCGAGGTCCATTCCCTTTATGTAAATGAAACACCTATATGCTCTAAGGCAGGGGTTCTCAACCTGTGGGTCGCAACCCCTTTGGGGGTCGAACGACCCTTCACAGGGGTCGCCTAAGACCATCGGAAAACACATATATAATTACATATTGTTTTTGTGATTCATCACTATGCTTTAATTATGGTCAGTTTGTAACAATGAAAATACATCCTGCATATCAGATATTTACATGACGATTCATAACAGTAGCAAAATTACAGTTATGAAGTAGCAACGAAAATAATTTTATGGTTGGGGGTCACCACAACATGAGAACTGTATTAAAGGGTCGCGGCATTAGGAAGGTTGAGAACCACTGCTCTAAGGCATCCTTTGTTTTTCATTTCTTAAGTATATAGAGAAAAGCCATTTACAACACAGCATTTCCTCAGTGTTAATAGTATATGTTCCAGTCCTGTAATGACATTGGTTGCCGCAGTCTGTATGGTACTGATTTCTTTGTTCACTCCTGTACAGTGTGCCCCAGTTTTAGAACTTCCCTCCATTGACCTGGGGAATGGCTTCCTGGGCCTGTGGGTAGTGGGCACAGGAAAGACAGGTAGAAGTACCACCATCATCATATTTGTGACGAGTAATTTTGGCAAATATTATGTAGCTGTTACCCCCACCCCCACCCATATTTTAAAAGTTAAAGTGAATTTGGAGTATTTATTTGATTTGATTTGCTGTCTTACCACAACTGCAATTATGTGTTGTTGTACCTCAGCTTTCAGAATCGTACTTGGGTGGAAGTTTTTTCTGGGGTCAGTGAAAACACTTGAATAGCGTCACCCTGACATTTATATTAATGACAGGCATCAACTAGGGACTAGAAAGCCGTAGACTGCCTCATTATTGAAACTGTATTCAAAATGAAACAAAGCCATTGAGGCCACTGGAATCAGGAATACACAAATCCTTTGTGGGTTTGAAAATAGTTCTTGTGAGAAAAATGCCTGCTATTCAGGCATAAATGACAGAAAAAGAAATTGCTCAAGAAGAGACCACTGGAGTATGTTTGGGAATACTGATTATTTCGCATAAGGTCCAGTTGCAAAGGTAGATAATGGTATATTTTAACGATTTCTTTAGGAATCCTAACTTCTCCCCACTGACACCATTGCACAGGTGAGAGAGAAAGTGGTTGCAAGATGCCATGGGGAGGGTTCATGGTGAGGAAGTACTCAACACACAGCCCCGTAGGAATCGGGTCACAGCACAAGGTGGTTTCCTACAGGTAATTAATTCCCTACTGTGACCACATGGTCTCTGTGTCTACACTCATCACACAGCAGTCGAAAGCACTAACTTGTCCAAGGCCATGGGGCTCTGCTCATTCCGGATCCCTTCAGGGTCTTGTCCACAATGTCCTCTGAAGCACCACTCCCCCTGCTTCTCTGTTTCGTTTCTGCCTTGAGGGAATGGATGACTGCTGGTGTTACCATTAAAACAGGTACTCAGGGGTACTTCTACCAGTTTCTATTTATAGGTCTTCTAGTGTCCTTGAAGTATACATTTATATCTACGTTTCACTTTTTGCCTAGAAATACAAACAGAAAACAAAACAAGATAATCAAGATTCTAATTTCTCTTCTAATTCCTATTGCCATTTCTCATGAGGAGTGTCAGGGCAGGTGTGTCCTGGGAGCATCCAGAGATGCCCTGTGGTTAACCAAATGTCTGTGGTGGGGAAGGAGCAGCTATGTAATTAGTTCTCCGGGCCTGCAGCTGACCGCTCATTCCCTCCAAACGGGAGCTGACGAGAGGCAGTTGCACATGCCATTTTTGTATTCACAGCTAATTGCAGGGTCACCTCCTCTCAGAGTAACACTCCTGCCCTTTAGAAACATGGCCTTTATTATTTAATGGAATTCTGGCAGAAGAAAATGGTTATGGATGAGAAATTAATTTTAAGCACTTAACATTTTGAAATTGTCCTATGGCATAGAAATCTCCTGCATCCTCATAGATTACACAGCCATTCGAGGTCATACTCTTTTATATTGTAATTTTCCCTGCAGCCACTTATTTGCTTTTATAAAAAATACTTCACATAATTTCAGTCTGTAAAAAACATATATACACGCGCACGTGCGTGCACACATACGCACACACACACAGGTACATGACTGGAATTACCAACTCAGATGGATGATAATCACACTTCTCCTTTGTGCTCAGTGTAAAGTAAATGACACATTCTGAAGAAAACCAGGAACTCCCACAGAGAATAGACACACAGGCCCCGCAAACAGCCCACCACCCACTGTCCTTTGAGTTGAGCACCAGCTCAAAGCTCCTCTGTTTTGCATTATTGGCAAGAATCTTTTTATTTATTCTTCTCTATTTTAGCAAGTTTTTCAAAATGGAGTTTTCCTCTAGTGTATACTCTGTGTCTGTGTTAAGAGAGAAATTCAGCCCTAGCTAGTTTGGCTCAGTGGAGAGAGCATGGGCCTGGGGACTGAAGGGTCCCAGGTTTGATTCTAGTCAAGAGTATATACCTTGGTTGCAGGCTTGATCCGTGGCCCTGGTTGGGGCGAGTACAAAGGCAACCAATTGATGTTTCTCTCGCATCCATGTTTCTCTCTCTCTGTCTCTCTCCCTTCCATTGTCTCTAAAAATCAATGGGAAAAAATCCTCTGGTGAGGATTAACCAAAAAAAGAGAGAGAAATTCACCTGCTCAGAAGTCACCCTCACGACCTTATGAAGGACCCTGTCCTCCAGTTCTCCCCTGACACTCAGTTCATACATTTGATACCACGTGTCATTTTGCTGAATAATCATCATTGTATGCGTGTGTATGTGTGTATATATGTGCATATATGTGTTCACACACATCTTCCTTGGGATTTTTGAGTAATGATTATATCATTTAGATAAATATATCCCCTTCTTTGCTAAATTTGAGAAAGCAAGACAGTCTCATTCATTTCTCATCCCCATGTCTAGCTTGTTGCCTGCAATGGATTGGGAATCAAAAATCTTTCTCAAAAGAGGGATTGTTTAGGTCTCCATGGTCTTCCAATGGTAAGGAGATTTGAACAGTTTTTCAGAAGAATGGCCAGCAGGATGGAAGCCCCCACTTTCCTTTTGCATGTTTTTCTTGAAGAAAGATGCTGCATTACCAGGGAGCAGCCTTGTACTCAACTATTTTCTAAGCCATCCTTTACTCGAGGGTCCTCTTTATAGCAGGAGTGGAGAGACAGCATCCTCTGAGTGCCACGTATGCAAACACTTTGCATAGGCAATTGGTAGGTAAAGAGCAGGTAGCCTAAAACTCCAATTACTGACAAGTAAAATTTCCAATCAAAGGAGGAAAATAAAGAGAGGTGAAACCAATAGTTGCTAAATTATTGTCTGAATACAAATTTACTAAGCATATAAATGAGGGAAAGTTTTAAAAATACTGATAATAATTGCCAACATTTAAAGAGACTTACTATATATGTAAGACACTGTGTGGAATTATCTATTTATTTGCATAATTCTATGAAGTAGATGTTATCTCTGCTTGAAAGATGAGAAACCTGGAACTTAAGGAGTTTTAAGTTCAGGGCCACACACTAGTCATTGAAGATTGGAATTCTTACACAGATGTGCTCCCTCCAGAGTCCGTTCGTTAATCACTTGAGCCAGTCTGGTAAAAATCGTCATTATTTATATTTAATATAAAAGAGCTTGTTATGCCTACTTAGAGTATAGGCACAAAGTCAGTCTTCTTACATAACCAAAAATATCTTTGTATTTTCTTGAAGGAATTGTCTCATTTTATGCCCTTTACTAAATAAGCACAAAAGTTATCTAAGTTCTTATCTTTTAATAAATTTGATTGACTTTTAAAACTTGCCTCACAGTCAAGATAAAATTAAATTTAGTGCAAGCTACAGCTTTCTATGATCCAGGTGTATCTCCAGTTCACCTTAGGATTCTGGCATTTAAAGCTATGAGTGCTTTCTTCTTATATTTCAGATGGAGATGGCTGTGGGTCCATTCTGCAGAAGAGTATCTGATTTAGGAAAGTCCTATCGAATGCTGAGGTCATTTAGGTGAGACATAATCCTATTATTGCTGTTAATATATCCATATCTATTTGCAGATATATCCTTTTGAGCTATATGAAATTGCCAACATATAACCCTTTTGTGAACTACAACAATGGCAGTTTCCTATGGTTCATCTCAAAAGTTATGCAAACCAGAAACCTGTATAGAATTATATGCAGTGACTAATGAGTGTGTGTGTGTGTATGTATGTATGTGTGTGTTATTTTGAGTTACAATTCACAAGATTGAGCTGGTAAATTTGATTATGTTCTTTCTAGGGGAACTTTTTAATTCCATTTTTACAGAAGTATATTGAACAATACCAGACAGTTCATAATTATATAGACATCTTTTTCTGAAATTTTCATTCATTTATTTATCATTCTCAAAATCCAATCTACTTCTATAAGTAGGTCATAGGTTACATTCCATAACAAAATTATTGAATAGAATATTAAAAGAAGTGTTTAGTGATGAAATTTAGTTAAACTGAAGATAGCTAGTATAGTTGAGCACAAAATTTGGAATTGAGCTTCCTAAAAATCAGTTCAAAAAGAAAAACAGTGAGTTAATTCATACTCATGATGTAAGAATATACCAATTTAAGGGAAAATACTTTTCAGTGCTGAATGCTTAGATAGGTTTTTTACCAACTCAGATTTTAAGGAATTTTGAGTTGCATGATAACTAGTGTCTTCAATCGCAGATTATAGAAGATAAGATGTTCCTGTGGCTATTTGTTCAATAAGCCATCACTTCCCAAACTTTTTCACATCATGGCACACAGAGAAAATGTATACATTCAGATGGTATCTTATCATCCCTGAGGGCTGAGGGGATCAGCATAATATTTATCACTATTTTGTGGCCATGGCATACCAGATGAGAAGCCTTCATATAAACTATCCATAATGTCCGACAGCATACGGGGTGGGGCCAAAATAGGTTTATAGCTGTAAGTATGCAAAACACAGAATTTATTCTTCTATTATTTATTAATTATTATTTTCCATATGAAAAACTGTAAACTTATTTTTGCCTCACCCTATATAATGGTCTTTGAATGTATGTCTATGAAAATAAGGTAAGAAAGTCCAGTCACAAAGAAAAGTATTTTTTTTTAGAAAATACATTAAAAATAAAAAAGGAGAGTCTAGTCATGTGGCTTTCTAAAAATGGACTCAGTACTGGAAACTAGAGTCATCAATAAGCAATACATCCTTTAAGTAATAATTTTTCTCTCTTATTTCATCCAAGCTTTTGGTAATAGGAAATTCAGGTGTAATGTCACTTGAGATATGAAAACTTAAGCTTGTTGATTGAAGAGGGAGTCCTGTTCGATTCCCGGTCAGGCATATGCCTGGGCTGTGGGGCTCAATCCCCAGTAGGAAGTGTGCAGGAGGGAGCCAATCGATGTTTTGCTCTCATATTAATGTTTCTTTGTCTCTCTCCCTCTCCTCTCCTATCTCTAAAAATCAGTTTAAGAAAAAAAAATTGTGTCACAGTATGGTGATATAAGGGTTTTACATAAGACCAATTCTGTTAACACAGTCACTTAAGATGGGAATTTTCTGTTAGCCTCCAATTCTCACAGGAGAAGAGGACTTTGAAGTATCATTTTAGTTTGAATAGTGACACCTTCTAGTACCTATTTATACAAAAAATGAATGATTGATCATTGTATAATAAAAGAAATCCTGTTTTTTATTTCTAGCTTTTCTCATGGAACAATAGTCAATCTAAATGGGTTTCAAACTTTTGACCATGACTTACAGTAAGAGTTATTCTGTATCACAGTCTGGCATCGATTTGCGTGCAAACATGCAGGCATACTCAAACCCACACATGACACACATGCCCACTCGTGTGTCATGAAGCAGTCATTATTCTTACGTGTGATATGCTCTGACATTTCTTTTTTGTTTGATTATTTTAACCCACTAAATGCTTTCATGACTCACTAATGGTTTGCATCCAGCAGTTTCTCACCTTTCTCACAGGACCCTTAGCACTTACAATTTAGCTGCTCTAGTAACAGCAGTAGGGTTTGCTCCTTTCTTCAACTATGAAGATTTATGCCCTCTTGTCCTGGGATTCTGGTGTACCTGAGCTTCCTCAGCACTTATATAATAACTAATGACCCAGTGCACGGATTTGTGCACATTGAAAGGAAATTAATTAGAAGGTGGCTGGGGGGGGGCGGGGCGGGACTGGGCAAGACGGGCATGACGCGCCCTGGAGCCAACCTCTGTGGTCCCTCTTGGTGTCTGCAGCGTGAGCAGGGTACCTCTGGCAGGTGGGGTCCCTTGGCCTGGCCTGCGGGAATTAGGCTGAAACCAGCTCTCCAACATCCCCCGAGGGGTCCTGGAGTGCGAGAGGGCACTCTGCAAAGTTGCTGTCGTACAGGGTGTGGTACGCAAATGCAAGTGTGCAATAAACCAGATTTGGGGCTGACAGTGCCCCAGCAACAACATAACCCACGGTCGAAGGTGGAATCGCATGGCCCGTGAGGAATCGGGCTCCCTCTTCTCTGGTTCCGGGGTGCATCACCCAAGAACCACCACTGCCAAGTCACTGCAGCTTGGCAGCTCCTGCATTGAGCATCTGCCCCCTTGTGGTCAGTGTGCATCATAGCAACCAGTCGGATGGTGGGAGGGACACTTAGCATATTAGCCTTTTATATATATAGATTGTATCTTATCTACGGAGCATTCTCCAGAACTTGAATTCAGTGAAAAATTCTAACATAGGTTTCTATCTGCCAATATATTTCTACAGTCATATTGAATCAACAAAAATCTATTGAATAGGTCTTAGCATTTTTTCAACTGATAGGAGTTGGACAACCATTTGATAAAGATTTTAGGATTAACAAGATCAAGAAATAAAATGAAAGCATACTGTTTATCAAATCTAATTCTAGTCTACAAAGAATGTTTTAGGTCCCATCTTTTGAGAGATGTCAGTACGCACCACTACCTCTGCCTATAAATCAGCGGTTCTCAACCTTCTGGCCCTTTAAATACAGTTCCTCATGTTGTGACCCAACCATAAAATGATTTTCGTTGCTACTTCATAACTGTAATGTTGCTACTGTTATGAATCGTAATGTAAATATCTGATATGCAGGATGGTCATAGGCGACCCCTGTGAAAGGGTCGTTTGACCGCCAAAGGGGTCGTGACCCACAGGTTGAGAACCGCTGCTATAAATGTTGGAAAAGCCCTTGTCCCCGCCTCAGGCTTTTCCACAGTTATCACATGAAGAGAATTGACTTATGGAAGCTGACCTGTTTGGAGGGGTCTGCAGAATCCCTTCTAGAGTGTAATAAATCAGTACAGAGTAACCTTCATTCCAGTAACTCAATTGTAGGCCCTCTATTTGCCTACCTGCAAAAACTTGTTAGAGATCTGTCTCTAATTCAAAATTAGTTCTGAGCAGTTGCAATGAAAGGGCCCACTCTTGTTAATCTTCCCATCTGTGCTGTGGGTTGTGACAGGGAATAGGCATTATCCAGTGCCATGTATAGAACTGGCTTGGCTCTCGTTCAGGATCTCTCTTCCCAAAATGTTCTGAATCAGTGGAATGGCGGTCGGTAGGAGATTGGCCAAATAATATATGCCACGTTCAGTGGATCAAATACATGCAACAATAAGCAATTTGTATTGTTAGTTAATAACTAATAATATGAAAAATACTTCCCAATGCATCATGAAATGAAGTAACAGATTACTAAACAGTATATGTGATATGATCCCTACTATCTATATATATAAAAGCCTAAGCGACCAGATGACTGGCCAGTAGCTATGAATTGCACTGACCACCAGGGGACAGATGCTCAACTCAGGAGCTGCCATGACACGCACTGGCCATTTAAAAATAAACGGCACCACAAACCTGGCGCTGACAAACCAACATTGGCTTCCCCCAAGTGTGACACAGGCCCTGCCACCACCCCGGGCGACACACCACCAAATCGCAGCCATGCTGCCAAGACCCCATGGCACAAAATGTGTCCCACAGCCCAGCCCGGAAACGGTAGCTGTGGGCCCCAGGTAATGATGTCATGTAGCAACGCCCAGCTTCCTCTCTGTAGTGACTAGCCTCCTTGGAGTTTCTTCAGCCCAGGAACACAACTTGCTATATAGCCAGATGCAAACATTTTCCAGTTTAACCAAATGTCTGTGAAGCGTTTTCCCGTGCCTCATCTCATTTGATCCTCACAGAAGTCCTGGAGTAGGTAGATAGGAGACACGGTGGAATTCTATTTTCTTTTCATTAGCCGGAAAACGGAGATTCACAAAGCTTAGAAACTTGACCCGACTGAAAAGAAGAAATGGTGGACCTTGAAAATGACTTCAGGTTTTCTCACTGCACAGAATATAGTCAAACACTGCTGCAGATATTTTACCCTTTGTTCTCCCTGCGTGACCGACAATAATAATCTGCTTCGTGTTGATATTTACTGCTATGTTGCTGACAATTACCTGAAAGAGAGGTAGGGGTGCTTCACTGGGCTGGAAAAAGTTTAGCTAAATCAGAAAGCAGGTCTAATTAAGCAAGCTTATTCTATACTAGAGGCCCGATGCACAAAATTCGTGCAAGAGTAGGCCTTCCTTCCCCTGGCTGCCAGCACCAGCTTCCCTCTGGCACCTGGGACCTGGTCTTCGTCCGGAAGGACATCCAGTCTAATTAGCATATTATGCTTTTATTATTATAGGTACATAAAAGGCTAGGTTGACTCACTGGCGCCAATAGCACGCATGTGTTTCAGTCTGTCATTGTTGATCATGAATTTGGTTGGCACTTCTATTATAGAGAAAGGGCAAATAGCAATATTAAAATATTTCTTTCAGTTAATTTCCTTTCAATGTGTACAAATCTGTGCACTGGGCCACTCGATTTTAAATAATTGTGTGTGTGTGTGTGTGTGTGTGTGTGTGTGTAGAGAAAAAGCCAAGAATGATAAACATCAAAATGATATCTTCAGATAGTAGGACCATCACTAGTGATTTTTCCTTTAAAGGTTTTTTTTTTTTATACTTTTCAAATTTTCTGTCTTGGTTTCATAGTTGTAGTCAGAAAAATCAATATATGTTAAAATCCTTCTTGCATTTGTCCCCATTTTAAAATAACAAGGGAGCTAAAAAAATAATATAAATACACTGAAACATTATGCAATGTGTGTGAGGCTGGGAGGCAAGAATAATGGGCAGCCATACGATCCACACTCAGCAGATTGGGCCTTGGTCTGAGTTAGTGGCAGTGGCTGCAGGAGAGGGTAGTGGGCCCTTTTCAAGGGAGTGTGACAGTGCCGGCCAGAGAGCCTGCAGAGCAGACCCCAGGGCCTCTCTCTCTCTCTATCTCTATCTCTCTATATCTCTCTGTTTCACATGCACATGCGCAGGCTTCAGCAGGTGCCCCTCCCCCATCACACACCCATCTGTCGTAGGGCACTTTCTTCTTGACAGTAATATTAGTGGACTATTTAATTCAGCCAGCAAGCTTCTTGCATACATTTACATTTTACTGTCTTCATTAGGGTCCCAGGAGCACATGAACGTGGCGTATATTATTTTCTGCTGCCTCAGAAAGCTGCCCACAGGGATTTGCCTGGGTGGTTTCTGTTTCTACAGCAGAGAGGCAGAGCTCCACCTGACAGGGGCTGGAGAACTCTGACCCTAGACCTTCTCAGTGCAGATCTTTGTGAGGCAAAGGGCAGAACAGGGACTGCGTGCCTTTCACCTGCTAGAGACCGGGCCTGCCTTCAGGCAGCCACCACCATCTTTCCTCAGCAGGGATCAGCTTTGCCCCTAAATTTTGTCCCCAGCCGCTCTGCTAGAAGCTGTGTTAGGTTTGATGGAAGAGCAGGGAAAGCTGCAGGCGGTGTGGGCTGTTGTGATGGGTGTTGTGATGAGGTCCTGGGAAGAAGGAAACCATCAGTAACTCTAGAATGTTCATATCAACTGTTTTTAGTTGTGGGCATGGTGAGGGTGTCTCGTGTCTACAGTTGGTATTGCTGAGCATCTGCTGCTTGAAATCCCAGCCCTCCGTGCTGTGTGTTTGAGAGCTGAAAGGCAGCCATCCCGGCAGCTGCCATTTTTAGCACTTTTAGCATGAGGACCCCCAAATGTGTTCTGTCCTTTCTTTCCACTTTTGAATCTGGGGCTGGTCAACCCATCCCCTGAAATAGCTATTTCCCAAGGTTTTTAGGTTCTTACCTCCAAGTTTAGATGTCAGCATCGTAACCAGAAGGCAGCGCATCTGGGGCTTGGTTTGTTGTTTGCCAATACTCTTGGCAGTGCGAGGAGCACCCAGTCAGCATGCAGGAGTAGATTTTTAGTTTATTATCATTTTAATTGTAGAAATCACTTTTAATCATTTACTTTATGCTAATCCTGTGCTCAGTGTTGTATTGATATTTTCTCATTTCACCCTCACAACACTTGCGAGTCAGGTATGACCCCCTTGAGGCAGCTGAGGCTGAGAGGAGGTACGTTGCCAGGGCAGCACGTCTGAATTGCAGAGCTGTGTTTCAGCAGCAGGGCTGCCTGGTCCCAAAGCTGTGCTTGTAACCACCGCTTCTTATTCCAGAAGTTCCCTTGTGTTTGTATTCTGGTCTTAGAGCTGCATTTGAGTGCTTCCACAACCATCCAGGAAAATGTCAGAAAATTTAAAAGAGAATCTCTCTCACACACACACACACACACACACACACACACCGCCCCCTCGTGGGAACCTTCCCTATGAAATGCCCCATTTCACTGTCTTAGGCCACATACAGGCTTCTAGGAGATGCATCAGGAACCTCGAGCCCAGTGTACCCTTTTCTCTAGAAAGTTGGCCTGAAACCCTCACCTCCTCTTCAACCTGGTCTGCTGGATTGACAGTCTGGACCTAAGAAAGGAACCTCTAACCTCTCTACTTCCAGCCCTGCCTCACCCCTCGTCATCAGCCCCCCTGTTTCTCTCTCTTCTGGGATCCACGTGGCCCCTGTTGGGCCTCCATCCCTCCCTCCTCTCAGAAGGCCCTCAGTTGTCCTGGGCAGGGGAATTGTGTTTCCTCCTACCACCTCTCATTTCTGTGCCGGTTCCAGATCTCGGTGCACAGTCTCGGTGGTCCTGCTACCTTCCCAGGCCCTTCACAAAGTGTTGGACTGGGGGTGGTGGCAGGGGCAGGGGCCACCGCTAATGTTGAGTGTGCACATAGGAGCAGCAGGACTATTGTCTTTCTTCACTTTGTAATTGTCCTTAACAGCAGACTTCCAGCTATGAGTCACTTCACTGTGGAGCTCCCCTACTAGAAATGCAGCTTTTTCTAATGGGACCCAATACTTGATTAGTTAAGACTACCTGCTGGCTGTAAAGTTTAACCTTGAAAGTTCTATATTTCTTCTTTCTCTAAGAATGATATTGTGGCATTTGGGGTACCAGCGTTTTGTAACACCTTAATTAATCTCCTTTTGTTCCTTATATTATCTCAGATGGTGATTTATTTTTTAAATTGCTGGTATTTCAAATTCCATTTGGATTCAGGGAGAAGGGAGATTTTCGTGCTGTGTCTGTCAGACTCTTTAAAAAGCACCAGAAATGTCTGCATTTGATGTGTACAGTTAATCATGCCAGTGATGCATCATCTCGAATCAGATTTAGTTGTGCTTTCTATGGCTGTTTAGCAGTCCTGTGAGTGGCAGGGGCAAAAATTTGGTCTTGGCAGAAAAATAACTGCAGTGACTCAGAGCTCCAAAGGGACAGGTGATTGCCTAAAAGATCCCATTTTAAAGTGAGCTGGGTTTGACCAGGCCTGGCCTCTGCAGGCATCTCAGCCAGCAATCTCTTATCTGTCGGCCTGCGAGGTGGCATATTGCAGACCGTTCCTTTCTCCCTGTCTCCCTCCCTCCTTCCCTTCTTTTTGGCCATTGTATCATTTGCAATTTGCATCAAGAATATATGGAAGGAAAACACAGATATTCAAACCATAAAGCTAATTTAATTACTATAGGTAAGTTTCCTATTTGACTTTAAAGTTCCTGAAGCCAAGGATAAAAGAGAAACAGAATCAGCTATGAAATTCTCATTTTCAGAAGGAAGGAAATATATCTATTCCTATAAGAAAGTTCAGTGTTTCTTAGTATTTAATTTGGAAGTCCTTTTACATGGGACTTCATACAGGGAGCACCAAGAGAGATGGGGACCAAAATTCTTGATTATCTTCCTGTTGTTGAGGCAGAAAGGATTCCATAGGGCCGTCTGTCCTTCAGTAAGTCAGAGACCGTCAGGCAGGACCGACCTCCCAGGTCTCCCTGTGTCATGAACTGGGATCAAGATGAATCCTACCCTGTCATGTGGCACAGGCAAGAGTGGGCTCTTCTGGGGACAGGGGCAGACCACAGAACCAGGGACAGCAGGGAGAGAAGTGAAGGCATGAGTTCCCCTTCTCCCCACACCCTCGGAGCGGCCTCACAGGCCTGCCAGCCTGCAGTGAGCCTGTGACCCAGTGGAGGGACCCCGTCCCCACTGCTTCTTCCCCCTGTTACAGCTCAGATGTGGGAGCATCTTGTCAATGGTGCAGTAAGCAGGCTGGTGGGCCACGTGCTCCACTTGCAGTTCCAGGGAGCTACCTAGGAACGCCTGCTGCTGAGCACACAGGGACCTTGGGCTGCATGAACTTTCAGCTTCCCCTGCTGGGACAAGAGGTCTCCAGTCTGTGGGAAGTGGAGCTGGGATGCAGCCTTATCCTCATTCCAACCAGGGTCAGCTTCCAGAGACCTTTAAGAAAGCACCCCTTGGGGCCCCCCAGGAACTTAGCGTCATGCCTAATAAAAATAATTCAAGAGAGGCTGTGAGGATATGGTTCAAATATGTAGGTAACTGGAGTCTACTTTGACCCAAAGAGAGAATTTGGGGTACCTGAAGAGATAAAAATTTCATGGGCTTCAAATGGTATCCTGTAAACATTTTTTTTCAGGTTCTTTTTAAAAAATAATTTTTGATTTTTTCAATAACAGTTGACATACAGTATTTTATTAATTTCAGGTGTACAACTCAGTGATTGGACATTTATATAACTTACGAAGTGATCACCCCCATAAATCTGATACCCATAGAATATTATTGACTGTATTTCCTATGCTGCACTTTACATCCATGACTGTTCTGTAACAACCTATTTGTACTTCTCTCTCTCTCTCTTTTTTTTTAGTTCTTTTTATGAAATTTTGTTCAATTCTTTCATTTGGGACAAGTTTCTTTATCTCCTCATTTTGGCAGCCTCCCAGTGTTAATTTTTATGTATTAGGTAGATCTACTGCGTCTCCCCGTCTTAGTAGAGTGGTCCTGTAGGGCTCAGTGGCACAGCCTCCTCAGTTAGCTGTGCTGGGCATTTCAGGTGCACACCCCACCCCTGTTTGTGCTGTGTGCACCCTCCTGTTGTAGTTGGGCCTTGATTGCTGTTGACACGTCAGTGGGAGTGATTCATTCCCATTCCCAGGCCAGTGGGCTGTGAGGACTGGCCATGACTAGAGTGGAGGATGAGTGCCTGATGAGTCTGTCCCTTGAGGATGTGACTTGTGGAGGAGGTGCTTCAATGTGGTCTAAAGTTGACCTCCTAATATGTTGGCTCTGGGGCCTCCTGGGAATTGCAGGCCAAGGTCATCTACCACCTGTGTCCTGCCCGGGACACCCCACATGTACTACAGAGTGATCTGCAGATGACTGCTACCTGTGCTAGGCTTGCAACTGCCTGGGAGAGGGGGCAAGCTGAAGGCAGGTTAGCCTGCCAGAGTGTGTGCTGCACGTGTGTGTCCAGGCGGAATGTGGGGTTAAGAAATGGTTAAGAATTGACCAGTTTAGAAAGAATGCTATTATTCCTTCTTCTATTATATTGTTATACTCCTAGGCTGTTCTATATTAATATGCTATTATTACTTTTCCATCAGATCACCTCTTTCAGTGTTGAATGCATGAAGTAACATCCACCTTTTCCTCTTGCAGACCCCTGCTCTTCCAGACAAGTGAACACGTGGCCAATAGTCCTGCTCTGGGGGACACTATTCCATTCAGCATCATTATTCAGTTTTTGTTCACGAGAGCACCCGCTGAGCTGAAATCCCCCTTCCAGGTAATACAGGAAAGCCACAATCCTGCTCAGATTCTTCCCTCTTCATGAATACAGTGCCCTACTCACTGAATGCATTCCTGGCCTTCTCTTTGTCCTTTTTAGTCATGGATTTCTGTCTCAGCAGCAAATCACTAAGGAAGGAAAATTCCCATTGCTCTGCAGTGTAAGAAGTACCTGATGAATCCAGAATTAGCCCTTTAAATAATAATGACAAGTAATTTATGTTCATAAAGCTTTTTTGATAGAGACCCTATTTCTTTTGCTGATCCACCTTCAATTGGCAAATCCAAAGGGCTCCTTGGGGGTTAGGAAGGTGCCCCAAGGGCTGAGCCACCTTCCCTCAGGCAGGCGTAGGAGCTGATTTCACCTTGGGAAGCCTTGAGAGCACTTTTTGAACCAGTACTTGTGCCATTTACTGAAGAATGTGTATGCACTTCTCTAACTGTGTTTCATCCTTCAGAGGGCAGAGTGGTCCCATGCACGCTTCTCCCAGTGGCTGGATGACCACCCATCTGAAAAGGACAGACTCCTCCTCATCAGGTAAAGCCTTGTGTTCCACGGGTACCCGTCTCTTCTAGAAGCCCAGGGAGAGTAGGAGACGCAGGGGAAGAGGAAGGAACAGTGCCTGGGTGGATGTGTACATGTGGTGGCACCTCCTCACATCAGGCACCTCACTGCACGGGCACACGTGCTGGAGCACCTGACAGTCAGAACCACTGGGCACAACAATTTTTGCTTTCCGGTTCCTTCACTTCCAAACCTTCATATCCCTTTTGTGCTGTCCCATGCCTGATGCAGCCCTGAGAACTATGCACTTCTGGTTTTGAAAACCAACTTTAGCTATGAAGGCTCCTCATTGTCTTGGCTTCTCCTTTTCTGCTTCATTTTCATGGGTTGCAGTTACTGATTTAGTGGAGCACAGATATGAATAAACTTTTAAAAATACGCAAACATAATGAAATTATTAGTAGAAAACGAGGACAACCCAGCAGCTATTTAGATACCATGTGCCCTCCAGTAGTGCCCACAAATGTATCTATGTGTGTACGCATGCGCAAGACACACCCCTTCCACCCAGCCACACCCAGGGCGGGAGGCTGTAATTGTCACATATAACCTAGTAAGCATCTCTCTTCCATCAGCATCTCCTCTGCAGTTGTTCTCACCACAATTTCCAGAGACCTATTAGCCACCAACCTAAGGCGTTTCTTTTTTTTTTTTAATTAAATCTTTATTGTTCAGATTATTACAGTTGTTCATCTTTTTCCCCCCATAGCTCCCCTCCACCCGGTTCCCAACCCACCCTCTGCCCTTACCCCCCCTCCCACTGTCCTCATCCATAGGTGTACGATTTTTTTTCCAGTCTCTTCCCGCACCCCCACACACCCCTTTCCCCCTCGAGAATAGTCAGTCCACTCCCTTTCTATGCCCCTGATTCTATTCACCAGTTTATTCTGTTCATCAGATTATTTATTCACTTGATTTTTAGATTCACTTGTTGATAGATATGTATTTGTTGTTCATAATTTTTATCTTTACCTTTTTCTTCTTCCTCTTCTTAAAGGATACCTTTCAGCATTTCATATAATACTGGTTTGGTGGTGATGAACTCCTTTAGCTTTTTCTTATCTGTGAAGCTCTTTATCTGACCCTCAATTCTGAATGATAGCTTTGCTGGGTAAAGTAATCTTGGTTGTACGTTCTTGCTATTCCTCACTTTGAATATTTCTTGCCACTCTCTTCTGGCCTGCATAGTTTCTGTTGAGAAATCAGCTGACAGTCGTATGGGTACTCCCTTGTAGGTAACTGACTTTCTTTCTCTTGCTGCTTTTAAGATTCTCTCTTTGTCTTTTGCTCTTGGCATTTTAATTATGATGTGTCTTGGTGTGGTCCTCTTTGGATTCCTTTTGTTTGTGGTTCTTTGCGCTTCCTGGACTTGTAAGTCTATTTCTTTCACCAGGTAGGGGAAGTTTTCTGTCATTACTTCTTCAAATACGTTTTCAATATCTTGCTCTCTCTCTTCTTCTGGCACCCCCATAATTTGGATGTTGGTATGCTTGAAGTTGTCCCAGAGGCTCCTTACACTATCTTCATATTTTTGGATTCTTTTTTTCTTTTTGTTTTTCCGGTTGGGTGTTTTTTGCTTCTTGATATTTCAAATCTTTGACTTGATTCTTGGGATCCTCTAGTCTGCTGTTGGATCTCTGTATAATATTCTTTATTTCAGTCAGTGTATGCTTAATTTCAGTTGGTCCTTTTTCATATCCTCGAGGGTCTCACTAGATTTATGGAGGGTCTCACTGAATTTATCGGCGGTTTCTAGAAGATTCTTGAGTAACCTTATAACCGTGGTTCTGAACTCTATATCCAGTAGTCTGCTTTCCTCCATTTCTGTAATTTGTGACCTGTTTTTTTGTCTCCTCATTTCGGCTGCTTCCCTGTGCTGATAGAGTGGCTTTGTGTACTAGGTGTCCTATAGGGCCCAGTGGCTCAGCCTCCCCAATTACCTGAGGTGGACATTCTTGGTGCACCCCTTTGTGGGCTGTGTGCACAGTCTTGTTGTAGTTAAGCCTTGATTGTTGTAGGTATCACTGGGAGGAATTGACCTCCAGGCCAATTGGCTGTGAGAATCAGCTGTGTCTATGGTGGGACAACTTCTGTGCTGGGAGAACTTCTGTGCTGGAGACACCCTTATGGGGCAAGACTTGCTTCAGCAGGGCTTTGGTGCTCACTGAGTCTGCCCCCTGAGTGTGTCCCTTATGCATCTGAGGAGTTGTAATCTGGATGGTCCCACTCTGACCACTGGGTACACTGGCTCTTGGATCTCTAAGGAGGTGCTAATTTAGCCTCTGTCTGAGGCTACCCCGCAGGAGCTACAGAGAGATCTGCAGATTCCTCTTCTTTGTTTGGGTTTTGGAGGTACCCAGATGAGGCCCAGCTGTGAAGCAGTGCAAGCTGCTGTGGGGCCATGGGCCTTCTTTTAGATGTTCTGGGTCTCTCTGACCCAGCTGCAGTTTGTTAGGTAATTTTAGATTGCAAAGGGCCAGGTCATTCATATGCAAAAGCCTGTGCGCACAGCTTGGGTGGGGCGGGGTCTCGGGGAATCAACTGGGCGGAGCAAACAGCTATGGCTGATCCTCAGTCCTGCCCTGAGGCCCCGGGTCTCAGTGATCCTCGGTATTCGCTGCAAGTACCTCTGAGAGGAAGCCGCCCTCGAGTTCTGCCCAATGCCAGACAGTCCAGTTTCTCCCCATATGAGTCTGGGTCCCCAGAGACTCAGTCGGAACTGGAGATCAGGGCCGTTGGGAGCTTGTGTCTCCCTCCCGATTGAAAAAGACAACCGCGTTCTCAGTTGCCAGTCCTTTCTGCGTGCGCCTCTGTACCTCTGCACTTTACTTCCGCACCTCCTCTGAGTCTCTGTGTGCTTTTCTCTTTCCTTCTAGTTGTAGAATTTCCACTCAGCCAGCCTTCCTGTGGTTCGGCATGGTGTCCGTTTTGTCTTTTAGTTGTAGTTTTGAAGTGGTTGTGCAAGGCAGCAATTTCCGGTGTTCACCTATGCCGCCATCTTGGTCTTCTCTTCATTTTCAGTTTGTGTCCTTTCCCCAAGGCGTTTCTGTTCTACACTATGCAGCTTTAGCTGGAGTTGACCACTGCCTCCTTCTTGAAACTCATCGACTCACTGATAGAACACATTTTCCCTGATGCTCACTATGTGCCAGGCCCTGAGGACACAGAGCAAACTGAGACACAGCCCTGCCTTCTTGGAGCTTCCACGGCACCACGGTGAGGTGTTCAGTGCGCACCTTTCTGGCCATTATTTTCCTCAGTCTCAATGGCTGAGTTGACTCTGTCCACTCCTTAAATGCCATCATTTCCCACAGTTTGTTCTTGGCTCATTTTCCTTCACATTCTATCTGTACTTTGGTTCCCACATGAGCTCATCCAGACGCATGACTCTGGTGGTCTCTTCTGTCCAGTGGCTCCCAGGTCTGCGATTCGCCTCGACTGCCTGGAGCCTTAGGCCAGCAAACTTGCTGCCATATGTCACCACTCAAAGTGACACAGAAATCTCACCCAGAAATGTTAAAAATAAATAATCTTTCCTCTCAACTCTGCTCAGTGTTCTAGACACCACGTCTTGGATAAAGTGGCACCATCACTTACCTAGCAAGCTAGAACCTTGAAGTCATCATTCAGCTCCTCGTCACCCTCACCCTCCAAATCCATCAGCTGTACCTCTTCAGTAGCTCTTGAAACCGTTTTCAGTTCTCCCAGAGGGTCCTGATGATGTTGATGGGACCACGGCCCAAGCAAGGCTTTTTTGAGCCTAAGTGCAGGCAGTAGTTGCTCCCTGAATCGTTTACAGAGCTTTGAAAAATGCGGCGTTCAGGCCACAGCCTTGGCTACCTGAGAATCTCTGAAGCTGGGAGCTGGCGTAGGATTTCTTATAGCTGCCCAGGCAGCTCCGCAGCACAGGTGAACAGACTGGTGTCAGGGGAAAGACCGCACCCAGGAGGGAGGCTGTGAGAGGCCATTGAGGAGCACCAGCCCAGCCTCAGGGAGAGGCACTGAGCTCTCGGGCTGGTGCCAGAGCAGGGGTGGGCAAACTTTTTGACTCGAGGGCCACAATGGGTTCTTAAACTGGACCGGAGGGCCGGAACAAAAGCATGGATGGAGTGTTTGTGTGAACTAATATAAATTCAAAGTAAACATCATTACATAAAAGGGTACGGTCTTTTTTTTTTTTAGTTTTATTCATTTCAAACGGGCCGAATCCGGCCCGCGGGCCGTAGTTTGCCCACGGCTGTGCCAGAGCCGCTCACTCTCCACGCCTCTGTGAATAAAGAGTCGATTAGCATCCTTGCTTCTCTGTTACTCTTCTCAGCTGTAAGCATCTGTCTGACCAGGAAGTGAGATAGGATGCCAGGTGAGCCTCCACGCTCAAGAGATGGTGAAAACTGCCCTCAGAAAAGGTTTTTGGGCCTGGGTTAACCCAGGGATTTGCAATGTATTTGTGGATTTTTTGTTCTGAGTCCAAAACACTCACTCTGCTGTCACCCCCTTGGTACTAGAAGAGTATTTAGAATTTAGTTCATTGAACACGGTTCATTTTTGTTTTCTTCACAAGTTGGAATTAGTTCATCCACAATAGTGTTCTGCTGTGGACACATCACAAATTCTTTTTCTCCTTTTTAAAAATGTCTCCTGGGTGATTTCATCAGCAATGCTGTTGCTAAGCCTATATTTAGCAACTGAAAATCATGCTAAGAAATAATGTCATGCTTTTTAAATAAGGTCTATCCATCCTCCACACGTCTGACAGCAGAATCTTCACGCTCTGAGCAGCACGTCCAGCCTCCCTGAGCATCCCAGCAGCGGCTCCTGCTGCCGCCCGGCGGGGGGCCAGGCAGGGAGCTCTGTCCTTGGGCTGTTCCCTCCTGTCTGCTACTGCGAACTGACTTTGTCTAAAGCACCGCTGCTGTGTTCTTTCCCCTGTAGATACACCAGGGCTGGCATTGCTCTTTAAATGTCAGTAAATTCATTTTAGCTTCTGGGGCAAACCTTGTTATATACTCTCTGTTCCTCCTAGCACAGTATGCTAGGCTGTCATAAACTAGGACAAATTGCGGATCGTGGGACTACTGCTGCTGAATAAATAGCAAATGATGAACTCTCTTCTGCCTTCCTTTCTGTTTCTTTCTGACACCAGATGTTTCTTTAGAGCTTGAGGGATACTCGTCAAGTTAATTTTAAAATTAGAATGACTACTGACTCCTGGGGCCAAGTGGTCCCTACTCAGCTCCCGCCAGTCAGGTCCTCCAGATGTGCGTGCCCTCGGGTACCGGTACAAGGCTGCCCCCCCAGGGAAGACTGGATCTGTAACTGCTGAATGTGTTCTCAGTAAAGATGAAGACTGAGTTTTTGATGAAAAGATTTCTAAATCTTTGCAGAAGTGTTAGTATTGGCCTTAAGCCCATTATTCTTGAGGTTTGTAATGGAGCAGCAACTCTTCTTATTGTGATCTTCTTGTCCTTTGCATTTCCTTAGCCTAAGTAGAAGAACACATTTCTGACGTAAAAAAATGTTTACAGACTTTATTTGCCTATTGGTACTTCTTATATATACAATTATCATCCCATTCTCAGTGCAGGTGCCGCCCTGGACCCCCTGCCCTCCTGCCTGGTCCAGGGCCCACAGATAGGAACCATTTCCTCAAATCCCTGTAGATGGAGGGTAATGTTTGGCCTCTCCTCCTGATGTCCCTGTGTCACTAGATACCTACCAGTTCTGGAAACTGGGTGCCTGAGATGAGACCAAAAGGGAGGATAGAGCCAGGGAAAGCGAGGGGCTTACCTGCCTAGGAAAGCACGTGGTGGATCTTGGAGTCATTTATGTATTTGAGTACTAAGTACACTGATACTTAGTGCCTGACAAAACCAATCTTGTGTTCCATAAAAGCCTCCACAGAGCAGTGTTACCATGTGACAGACTATTCTTCTAATTGTTTGTACAGTTCCTGTACTAATTTTTTTTTTCATTAAGGGTGCTAATAGTCCTTTTTGGTTACAAACCAGAGTTAGGACTAGTTCTTACTTTCAAGAAAGCTGATGTTTTACTCAAGCAAATGAAGTAATTTAATAATTGCTTGAAAATCTCACTCTGATTTTATGTGGGAGGGCGGCTTTAATCTTTTTGTAGTTCTGATGGTTTTTTATGAATACCAAAAAAAAACTAACCAAGCTCATTTCTTAACTTTCTTCTACATATTATGTTCATATGCCTTATCCTTTTGAATGCAAATGAAACTGCTAAATTGATTTTTGTATTGTATTAAAACAGATATAATCCATTCACTGCAGAACATCTATATTTCTGAGAATTTCAGTGCACTAATTTCTTAGATTGATGTATACAGGGTGTCCCCCAAAAATGTGTACACACTTTGAATAATTACGAAGGCAGAATACATTTCATTTTCAAAATGTAATAGAATCTACAGCTATCAAAGTGTGTATACACTTTTTTGGACCCTGTATACAAACACACCCACACCCACATTATTGTCTCAGACAGTCAGGCCCTTGGGGATTTTTCCACTGCATAAATCTCCAGGGACTACATTTCGGGAGTGCCATAGCAACCTGAAGAGTTACTAGAAGAAGCAACTTTTTTTTTCCCCCATAAAGAAATAGCTTCTCTGACGTGAGCTAGGCATCGCACAAAAGATTATTCTCTTGGAGCATTTCATTCCATTTTTGCATGCCTTTGCTTCTTTCGGGGACTCTCCAGCAATCATGTTTCTCCTTTACCTTCTTCTGCACTTTTGCTTTTCTTTTCATTAAAGTTTTGTCTGCCTGTATTTCTTTTTTTTAATCTTTATTATTGAAAGTTTTACATATATCCCTTCCTCTCCCCCATTGACCCCTTCTAACCTGCTCCCTGCCCCAAGCCTTCACCACCCTATTGTCAGTGTGCATACTGTATATGCATACAAGCTCTTTGGTTGATCTCTTCCCACCCACCCTCCCCTGCCTTCCCTCTGAGATTCAACAGTCTGTTCCTTGCTTCTATGTCTCTGGATCTATTTTGTTCATCAGTTTATGTTGTTCATTATAATCCACATATGAGTGATATCATGTGATGCTTATCTCACTTAGCATAATGCTCTCCAGGTCCATCCATGCTATTGCAAATGGTAAGAGTTCCTCCTTTTTTACTGCAGCGTAGTATTCCATTGCATAAATGTACCACAGCTTTTTTATCCACTCATCTGCTGATGGGCACTTAGGCTGTTTCCAGATCTTAGCTATGGTGAATTGTGCTACTATAAACATAGGGGTACATATATCCTTTCTGATTGGTGTTTCTGTTTTCTTAGGATATATTTCTACATGTGAAATCACTGGGTCAAATGGCAGTTCCGTATTTAATTTTTTTAGAAAACTCCATACTGTTTTCCATAATGGCTGCACCAGTCTGCATTCCCACCAGCAGTTACTAGGGTTCTTTTTTCTCCACCTCCTAGCCAATACTTGTCATTTGTTGATTTGTTGATGGTAGCCATTTCTGACAGGTGTGAGATGATACCTCATTGTTATTCTGATTTGCATCTCTCAGATAATTAGTGACTTTAATAATTTTTTCATATGTCTTTTGGCGTTCTGTATGTTCACTTCGGAGAAGTTTCTATTTGGGTCTTTTGCCCATTTTTTAATTGGATTGTCTGTCTTCTTTTTTTGTTAAGTTGTATGAATTCCCTGTATATTTTGGAAATTAACCCCTTATCGGATATATCATTAGCAAATATGTCCTCCCATGCAGTGGGATTTCTTGTCATTTTTTTTAATGGTTTCTTTTGCTGTGCAGAAGCTTTTTATTTTGATGTAGTCCCATTTGTTCATTTTCTCCTTAGTTTCCTTTGCCCTCAGGATGTATCGGTAAACATATTACTGTGAGAGATGTCTACAATTTTGCTGCCTATGATTTCTTCTACAATTTTTATGGTTTCATGACTTACATTTAAGTCTTTTATCCATTTTCAGTTTATTCTTCTATATGGTGTAAGTTGGTGGTCTAGTTTCATTGTTTTGCATGTTTCTGTCCAGTTTCCCCAGCACCATTTATTGAGGAGACCATCCTTACTCCATTGTATGCTCTTGCCTCCTTTGTCAAATATTAATTGACCATAATGGCTTGAGTTGATTTCTGGGGTCTCTGTTCTGTTCCATTGATCTATCTGCCTGTTTCTAATTTGTTTTTTATTCATTTATTATGCATTTGTTAAGCACTGGGTCCTGGGTTACATAAATGAATAATACAGCCCCAACCCTCAAAGTTAAGTTATATCGTAAGAGGGAAACTGACCAATGAACAGGTACACTCTAATGTGGTACAAATGTAGACGTCTTGCTCAATTACATGGAGAATCTGAGGTCTTCTAGAAGTGTGGTGGGGAAAACAGTATTTACGGGCTTTATAGATACATATAAGACCTGGAAGAGAGCTAAGTGCTTCAGAGTAAAATCTTTTCGTTTTCATAACTGTATAATGTAGATGAGCAAATCAGCTCAAATGCAGCCCAGATCTTACAGCTGGGTAGTGGGCCAGAGCCTGATACAGCACCCAGGCTGCTTAAATAAGGGTGGCTGCCCTCCACGTCATGTGATCATACCCTGAGAAGAGCACGGAGCCAGTTGTGAAGGATCCCAAATGCTGGGGTCCTGCTAAGCCAGGGCTGTTGATGCAGAAGGTGCATCGACAGCGTGGCTGCAGTTCTTTTGTGCTGCCTGGATGGAGTTAGGAAAGGCTTCCTCAAAAAGAGGGCATTTGAGCTGGGTGCTAAGTAAAGAGCTCTATCAGGAAGAAGGCAAGGAAGGGGAAGAGCATTCTAAGGATAAGGAAGATCATGAGAAAGGCCTACGGGAATGCTCGAAGAGAAACAGGCCCTTTTGTAGCCCTTTTGCTAGGCACAGACATCTTTGTGAAGTCATATTTGCACATCCCCCCCCCCCCATCTCTCCCGGGTTGGCATTGGGGTAGGACTTGGAGTCACAAGGCGGGTGAAGCTGCTCTGCAATGCGTATTGGTAACGTAAACAATGGAAACTAATGATTTGAGGGTCCTTTTAGGCCACAGCAAACTGTCTAGAACCCAGCAGTAGCACTGACAGGGTTTGGGAGGTGAGTTTACAGTCTCCTAATGGGTAGAGGGCATGGCCAGTGATGGACTACAGGCAGAGGCTTACTATAGTGTGGGAGGTCTAGCCCAGGGCTGAGACAGCACTGGGTTGACCACCATCTACAATGCTACAGCGGTTAGATTAGGGCACAAAATGGCGGGACTCAAACTGCAGCAAAGGGAAGAGGAGGGACTAGATGCGGAAATACCTGACAGAATAGCACTTGGTAACTGATTCTGCGCAGCATTGAAGGAGAACTTTAAATAGGGGCCCTTGGGAGGTGATGGTGCCTTTTGTTGAAATAGGGAAAGGTGGGCAGAATACTTCCCTAGGGGTGTCGTACCCCCCCCCCCCACCCAGGTTTCTTTTCTGTTTTTTTGATGACTTCATTTTTTAGAGCAAATTTAGGTCATAGCAAATTTGAGAAGGTACAGAGATTTCCTATACCTCCTCTGCTCCCATATATACATAGCCTCCCCCATTACCAACATGCCCCTTCAGAGTGGTCCGTTCATAACAGTGAACCCACACGGACACATCACCCAAACAGAGCCCCCAGTTTACACTAGGGTTTACCATGGTGCTGACATTCGTTCTGTAGGTTTGGACTGCCGTAGGCTTCTGACAGGTGAGTTTGAGGGATACTTAGGGGGAAAGGGCCAAAATATCCAGAATGCAGGTAGAAATCAGGAAGGAGGTCAGGGCCAGAAATGAGATTGGAGATTCAATTATGTAGTGGCTGAGACTGTGAAAGTAAATAGTGGAGTGGGAAGGGCACTGCAGAGCAAGTGGGGAGCTGGCAGACTCCGGGCAAGTACATTCCCCACAGTTAAATGAAAATAATGAACAAACCTGACCAGGGATTAATATTTTCAGTGTTTGGGAGCAAAACAACCAGTTGAGAAATATTAGATGGGAGTTGAGACTGAGTATGTGAGCTAATGGTATTAACTTACGTCTTTGTAGAAATTTTGTAAACTCAAGAGCTGTGAAACTTTTTAACAATGATAAAAATTTGTTTTACTTGGGACTTAAGTAGACCAATAATAAAATCCATTAACCATTGTTTTAGCTCCACTTAAACATGATCTCACACTTAGATCATCTGGTTCTGTGGTTGAGAACTTTTTCCATAAGGCCACATACTAAATATTTTAGGCTTTGCAGGCCATATGGCCTCTGCCTGACTAATCAATGTAGTGTCAAAGCCACCACAGACAATACATAAGCAACATGCATAGAGCGGGATTTGGCCTGTGGGTGGTTGGCTAACCCCGATCTAATTCATGAGAACATTATAATCATAAATAACTGGCTGGTATCACATACCCTTGACTGAATTCAAAAGTTTGAGCCCAAGAGCAATTTTCCTTTCAGCTTCATCAAATAATAATACAGGGCCCCTGCTCCTGAACATGCCTGCCTACGGTGTGAGCTCTGAATAGGCACACGCTGCATATGGCTTTTCAGAAGTCTAATAGAGACATAGAGTACAGGGAAACTGAAAACAACCTCAGAGGTCAGAGAGCCCGATTGTATAATAAGACCACTATGTACAATGCAGACTGAGAACGGTTTAGTTCTGCACCTTAACCATAGTAACACTATCAATGAATGTTTGAAGGCTGTTGGTCACTCAGCTTATGGAACTGGGCAGAGAGGTTCCAGAAATGGGCTTGTTTCTTTTATATATTGCCATCCTCTAACCTGTTTTTATTTGTATAATTTTTGACATTGTTTTCATTTTGGTTTTCAGGGGAGCCCTGGAGGCTTATGTTCAGTCTGTAAGAAGTAGAGAAGGCAAAGAATTTGCACCAGTGTATCCCATAATGGTTCAACTGCTTCAGAAAGCTATGTCTGCTCTTCAGTAATAATGTGAAGTATTTCTTAATCTCCATTCTTTGCTAACCCAAAGACAGCTAGTATTCACTGTTTTAATAATGTAACCAACTTTTCTGTATTTTCTATTAATCTTTTTCTGTTGATCTCTTCAGCCCTTCTAATTAAGTAGCATAAAATGTCAAAAATCACCATCACCTTTAAACGCTAGGGGCCTGATTTTCCAGAAAGACATCCAACTCTTCTCTCCTTTGACTTTTCTACACGGCTAGCTAAAATTCCTTTCCCATCACATAACTGAGCACCCACTGCTTTTTAAGGCATATGGCCAGGTAACATACAGTAAGTACCCTGCTTCCCCCAATCTTTCTTCCTCACTAGATATGTAGCCAGTGGTTTCCACATCTGCATATTAGAACCAGTGAGGGAAGCTTTTAAAAAGCCGAATATTAATTGATTTGTACCCCATATTAACACATTTGGGGTAGGAGCCACGCATTAGTATTTTTAAAAAAACATTTCCAAGTGTTTCCAAAATGCAATAAAGTTTGGGAAACAATGGCATGTCCTAAAAGCAAAGATGTAGAGCTAAATGTTTAAATATGTCATAATGTATCTGTAATAAAGCTAGAGCAAGCTGTCTTTACACTTTGTGTCATTTTATTAAAAGCAGACTTTTGTGGCTGTTAAACTTTGTAACAGAGATGCCAAATTATAAATAAAAACAATTTTTATTTTACAAAGGTTCTGATAGATAATCTAGGCCTTTATTTTTCTATTGCCCTTGTCCTGTTAACATTTTACTTTTAACTTAATGCTTAAAACCCCATCAGCAACTTATTTTCCATCCCCAGAGCCTGATACTCTGGCATCTCATATATAATGTTCAGTCAAAATCAATCAACAGAAGTCAGAGATAAACCTTTTTTTTTTTTTTTCATTTTATTTGAAATAATATACAAGAATATAGTGTGCAAAATTTAGGGGCAACATCATGAAGTGTAATGAACTGAAATCAATTTTACGACTGTGATTCCTAACCAGAAACACCACTTGGTAAGTAACATGAAAAGCCATGATTGTAGCTCAGAGCAAAAGCAGCTGTATTGCCAATGTATTTGCTCTAATTTCAGACAGTTGGAGGAAAGTAAAGTGCAAGTGTTGCACTGCAGTAAGTGCAAAGTCTGCCCCCACCATAAAGATATGATGACAAAATAACATATTGAAGATATGTAGCTGAGGAGATACAGAACACAAAGTTTAAAAATACAATGGTATCACCTGTTAATAGCACCATTACAGTGACTATATCTCAATGCTATTAACTTCACCTTGGCCTGGGCTAGGTCTCCACTGGAAATAATGGATGGGTGCTGCCACCTGGTGCACACACTCAGCATGCGCGGGTAACTGCAGCAGGTGGCCCCTCAGCTGGGAGGCTGACACCAGCCGCCTGCCACATGTGCTGCTAGCCTCTTGGCACTGGCCAGACTAGGAGCTCCTGTGTTTGGCACAGATGCTGAGCCATGTGGCGGTTGCTCAGAAAGGCCAGCTTCTGTTCCATTCCATTATGTGTACAATACAGATTAATAAGCAGGAAGGAGCCAATGTATAAACAGCAGTTACATATTTAAGTTCCCCTTTTGTACAATTTAAAATAAAACATGTACACACTTCTCCTCTCTCTACTGTACTTTAGCACCACAGGATTTAAATTTTCAAGCCTATGTTACCTGATAGACATGTGAAATTTGGAAGAAAAATAAGGCAATTTGGTTTACAATGTTGATAGTTTTAGCTTACTTAATGCTCTAATGGAGAAAGCAAATCCTCACGCTTATTATTAAATCATTTCAAGACTCAATGCTATCAGTATCTTATGGTCACACGAATTCCGGACGAATGGTGAGACCACGTCCTCTTAAGTCTTCCCATCAACAGTCTATGTTTATGCAAATGCAGACTTAATATAAGCATCCTGGTTTAATGTTGCTGTGAGCCCTGTGGAGATAAAATGAAAACTCAGTGAATGTTTACAAATCAATAGACAGTAATTCTACAAATGAAAGCTAAGATGGATAATGTTTATAAGCTTTTTTTAAAAATCACTTTCTCGGAAGTGGGCATTTTAAGTAAGTTCACTAATATCTGATTGCTCAAGCATCGAAAAATCTATGAAAATGAAGGGAGAAATGAACTAGGATGTACAGAAAAAGGGATGTAGGTAGAGCCCTACCCTACATGGAGTTCTAAGGAAATCAAGAACTTCAAAAATCCAGTTCAGCTACCTTTTAATAATGGAATCTGACCACTACTTCCTTAAGGTAAATTCATGAAAATTTTAAACAGATGTGAACTGCAAGCTACTGTAAAGAAACAGACATAAACATAGCCCTCCTGTTGCAAACTGATGTCTTCCCTTTGTTTTTAGGTATTTTAAATTGAACTTGTTCTGTTCTATCATGTTACATTTTCTTGTAATTAATCTAAAAACACTTAAAAGATGCTAGTCTAGTAATGGAAAAGTTTTAAGAATCAGGTCTATCAAGGTAGCATTATTATAGTGCAAACTTTTTACCACTCTTTCCAGGCTTTTCTATTTCTTCTTTCCTCGGGTTTTTAATCTAGAAATTATATACAAATGTCAGAAGTCCCCATGAAGGTTAAAAACAAAAGGCTGTTGAGACATACCATCTCCAACTTAGAAAAAAATCCTACTATGACATTGAGTTAATTAACACCCATTTTTCAACCCAACTGGAAATAAATACTACATTCCAAAATTATTTTTATACCTCCACATTTCCAGACAAGCATTCTTCTTAAGCATGTCTTACATTTCTACCTTACATGCTCAAAGAGTAAATGGCACTGAATGAAGAAAAGGCCGCCTGCCTTATGTGATGGTATAAAAATATTACTAGGTTTTGAAGTACCAAAAGGCCGAGAAACAGCATCAACACCTTTTAAAGGTTATAACAACCGCTCCAACATGCCAGAACAATTCTGGGGGAAGAGTGAAGATAATGTTAAGCAACTACTTGTTGAAACATACTGAATTGGTTCTTTTCCTTTTCCAACAGTCAGGATTTAAACGTTTTTGTTCTTCAGCCAAAGCCTTTGCTTCTAATGTATACATCCTTCTCTCTTCATTCTTCATTTTCTTCCACCTGTCACCAAGGATCACACTTATGGCTCTGTAAAAATAAATATTTACACCATGCTCAAGGCAAGAATATTTCACAAAACTCAAGTGCTGCTACTTCAGGAAGAAATATAAAGAAAAGAAAAAAGACAAAAATTGTCCAACATAGAGGAGGGAAAAGGTCAAAACTATATTAGTCATTTCCAGTAAAATCTCAAGTCATGGTCTATTTATCATAATCTTGGCAGTTAAAGCCTCCTGGAATAGTGCCAACATTTCCAATTGTCAAAGGACATATAAAATGGCTAAAAAAAATGGATGTTCTACCAAGCTCAGATTTAAAGAAAAAAGTTAAAGTATTTCAAAGAAATGGTTTAAGTTATTGTTGGATCTATCCTGGTACACTGGTTTTTAAAAGATGTTTAAGATATTAAGGCAGACAGTATTCAGTATCAGCAGCATAAATTATTCATCTTGTATTAAAAGTTATTCTTACTTTGTTTGTGCCCATAACCTGTCAAATGATGATGATTAAAACAAAGTCTTTTTCATTCATGCAACCACAGTGAAAATGTGGCACTGACTGTGCACATTACTGTTTACCTTCTTAGACAAGACCAAATAAACCTTAGGCAATATTTGTATTTATTCACTTGAGAAAACTGGATAAACTCAAAGGGAAAGAAGTCAAACTGATAAGACATTATGATAAAAATTTAAAGCTAAAATCTGTATTTGTTAATCTGCTCTCAAACCTACTAAAATAGTCTCATTCAGGAGTAGACATAAACCATTTTCCTTCTATGAAGAGCTTTGAACTATTAATTTCATGACACTCATAGAAAACAAAAGGTCCTGGAATGACTGCATGAAGAATATACAAATGATTTTACATTAATTGACAGGGAAGCTAGAGATCCACATGTGAGCTTTAGAGAAACAGCAACCACAGAAATGCTACTAAAATAAGTAAATGTGCAGCAAAAATTTTAATCCCATCAAACACTATGCTACAGCCTCCTTTATTAAAATAAAAGCCAGTTTTTGTAGTCTGTAGGTTAAAGCTACCACATAATGGTTGACACATTTAACAGTCAAATATGTATCAATTCTTAAATCAGAGATGCATTTGATGTAGGAAGCTTCTCTTTTAAAATTAAGTTCATGAAAACAGACTGGTGGTTACTAGATTTGGGGGACAAAATAAGTAAAGATGGTCAAGCGTACAAACTTCCAGTTATAAAATAAGTCCTGGGGATGCAATGTACAACAGAGTGACTTATAGTACTGTATTGCTTATTTGAAAGTTGCTAAGAGAGTGGTTCTTAAAAATTCTCATTACAAGAAAAAAAAAATTAGTGTGGTGATGGATGTTAACTAGACTTATTGTGGTGATCATTTTGCAATATATACAAATATTAGAGGTCTGGTGCACGAATTCATGCATGAGTTGGGTCCCTCGGCCTGGCCAGCCATCGGGTCCCATTGGAGCTGGCAGGCCAAGGGGAGGGACCGCGGGAGGTTGGCTGGCCACAGGTGGTTGGCTATGGGAGCGCACTGACCGTCTGCCCTCTGGTGGTCAGTGTGCATCATAGTGACCGGTCAACCATCATAATGGTCGCTTAGGATATGTGTGTGTGTGTGTGTGTGTGTGTGTGTGTGTGTGTGTGTGTGTGTATACATATATATACATATACACACATATACACACATACACAATACACACACGTATATATACACTCTGTATATATATACAGAGAGAGAGATTGAATCATTTATACACCTCAAACTAATATAATGGTACTAAAGGCCCGGTACACGAATTCGTGCATGGGTGGGGTCTGGCTGGCCCACCCAGATGGGGACCCATTGGGCCAGGCCGGCAGGGGAGGGAGGGAACCCATGGGTGGTTGGCCGGCAGGCCCTGCCTCCAATCGGGGTGTCGAGGGCCCATCTGAGCGACCAGGCTGGTTGGCTGCTGCAGGGCATGTCATAGCCACCAGTCATTCTGCCGTTTCGGTCGCTGGGCTTTTATATAGAGAGATATCAATTCCATCTCAAATCCCATATAATAAAAGGCTAATATGCAAATACAGTGGGGCCTTGACTTACGAGTTTAATTCGTTCCGAGACCAAGCTCGTTAAGGAGCTCATTAACTCAAATTACTCTGTCAACTCAATGCAAAAAATCGGCCGAGAGACAGCTGGTATCTCAAAAAACTCGTTAGGACACTTATAAGTCAAGGCCCCACTGTAAACTGAACGGCGGAACGACTGGTCGCTATGATGCACACTGACCACCAGGGGGCAGATGCTCAACGCAGGAGCTGCCCCCTGGTGGTCAGTGCGCTCCCACAGGGGGAGCGCCGCTCAGCCAGAAGCCGGGTTCACAACTGGGGAGCACAGCGGCAGTGGCGGGAGCCTTTCCTCCCTCCTCGGGAGCACTAAGGACCCCTTGGGGGATGTCCACTGAGGGGTCCCAGGTTGCGAGAGGGTGCAGGCCAGGTTGAGAGACGCCCCCCCCCCCCACCCGAGTGCATGAATGTTGGGCACTGGGTCTCTAGTATATACATAAATATAAAAATTAACGCTCATGAAACATTCAACCCTGATTATTTGATGTGGATAATCATTTGACTTCTCATGATATCATGGGTAAAGGAAATGGTAGTTTTGTCAGGAAACTAGGAAGATGAAAGAAGATATTTTCCTCTGTGGAGAACTTGGTTGGTTTGAGAGGGAGTGAGCTGGAGAGGATTCTAAGAGATGAGGTAAGTGTACAGCAACCAGAATAGGAAGGACGAGTTAATTTTTATTCCAGGGCTCTCCTGAGGACACTTCTAGGTTTACTTTTGACAAATCTGGCAGTTATTACAAACTGCCAATTCCTGCACATTCCATACTATGACACAATTGTTAAATAATAAGATCCGATGCAAGAAAGTGCCAGCCTTTTCTACAAAGCTTTTCAATAAAGATGGAATTGTCAGTTGTTAGACCTGAGTCCTTTAACAGATGAATGATATTTACTACTACTTTAGAAGGCAGGTCCTTACCACTCAGTGCCTAATACCTAGGCATTATGTATAAAATTTATAATGCCTACGTATTATAAAATAACTAGAGGCCCGGTGCACGAATTTGTGCATGGGTAGGGTCCAGCCGGCTTGCCCCAATTGGGGGGAAGGGCCGCAGGCAGTTGGCAGGCCAGCCCCGCCCCCAATCAAACTCTTGGTGGAACTCCCTGTCAAACACCCAGTCAAGGGGACAATTTGCATATTGGCCTTTTATTATATCCTATATAAAAGGCCAATATGCAAATTGACCAAACAGTGGAACAACCAGTCGCTGTGACATGCACTGACCACCAGGGGGCAGATGCTCAATGCAGGAGCCTGTCTCGTGGCTGGCAAGCACAGTAGTGGTGGCAGGAGCCTCTCCCACCTCCACAGCAGCACTAAGGATGTCCAACTGACAGCTTAGGCCTGCAGCCATCAGTTGCACATCCCCGGAGGTCTCCTGGACTGCAAGAAGGCACAGGCCAGGTTGAGGGACCCCCCTCCCCCCCCAGTGCACAAATTTTGTGCACCGGGACTCTAGTAGGATTATAATCCTAAAAATTCAACTAGAATGCTTTACTTTGAAGTCATCCTAAGAAAACAAAGAATTCAGTAATAAAAGCTATTTAGGAATAAGTTTAACTGCACTAGTTCCTGTGAACTACATTTAAGTGTTACTCAATTATTAGAATCATCACTATTTTTACCTGTTATCTTTCCCTGGATACATCTGAGTATATTCAACTCTGTATTTTTTGGCAAAAAGCATGAAGGCATTCATTGGTCTTTTGCACTTGTTAGGAGAAGTGGCACTCACAGTCCCTGAGCTGTGATTTTTGACAGCTTTAGCATACAAAGAACTGGAAGAGAGCTGTGATGATCCAGGTGAGCCACAGTTTTTACTGAATCCAGATCTTGCAAAGTCTTGACCTCCAGGTCCTCCACATGACAGAGATGCACGACGTTGACGAGCCATACTACTTAGCACATAGACTGCAGAAGAATCCATAGGTGTGAAGTCATAGCTAAAAAAAAATAAAACAACGGTTTTATTTCGACTTAACAACCTTTAATATCTAATTGGAAATTTCAATGTATTCCCCCCTATGTCACCAGCACTAACAACTTCACCATTGGTAGTTACTTATAAAATGAAAACTGACTCCACATACTTTATTCATAGGTAATCTCTCTTCCAGATCCCAGACACCCATTTATTCTCACTTTAGATTCACTTTTTAAAAAAAATATTTTTTATTGACTTTTTTTTATTTTTGAGGAAGGGAGAGAGATATATACATCAATAAGCTGCCTCCTACAGGCCCCCTACTAGGGATAGAGCACAAAAAACAGGTATGTGTCCTGACCGGGAATCAAACTGGTGACCTTTTGATTCATGGGTAGATGCTCAACCACTGAGCAACACCAGCCGAGCTAGAATTCACTTTTTGACAAATTTTATAATCTAATTTCTTAGCCTCTAGAAGCCTAAAATTAGAAAATTAAAGAGTGGAAAGCATATACAAGGTCTAAAGACTACTACAAAAATGTTTGGTAACGGTAGTTAAATGCAGCTAAAATAACTTTAAAATGCATAGTAATCTGTGTCATTTGTTTAATCATACATCAATCTTCCCCCAAAGCCACCCTATATTATAACATACCCTAATAACTTAATAGCTACTCAATGGGGGCATCTATTGCATACTAAACCTGGAATCTTTTTAAGTTACTGGCTTGAATCCTAGTTCTGATATTAACTGGCTATTTTGGGGGGAATATTCTTTTTCCCTCTCTCAGCTTTAGTTCTCTCTCTGTAAAATGAAAATATAATCTAACAGGGTAGTGAAAATTAAATAAGCTAACATATGCATAGTGCTTGTTAAATCACATTACTTGAGCAGAAATGTCAACTTCACAGAGTGATTGTTTTAAACCTGCCTGATGCCTAGAGACTGGCCTCAATTCTCAATGTCTCGAATGGACTTCTTCAAATCATGCTCACTTAGAAACTTCCTTTCACACAATTGTGTTTAAGAACTTATCAACTTATTGCTGACTTCTGTTCCTTACTAAGCTAGAATCTACTCAAATGCCTTCCCTGAACAGCATGACTCAGGACTTCCTCGCAGACTGTTTCTCCTTTCTGCCTTTCTTTCCCTTCTTGCCTTCCTTGTACCAGGCAACATCTCCTGTAACACCCACCCCCAAACCCGCCCACCAAAAGTCAATCCAATCCACAATGAAAATTTAGTCAAGTTCATACTTCTCAACTTTTTCATGGTTTCTCCTAGATCAGTGGTTCTCAACCTTGGCTGCACATTAGAATCACCTGGGAATCTTTTTAAAATCCTGATTTCTGGGCCCCATCCTCCGGAAATTCTGTTTCTTTGTTACTAATGTTGTGGCCCCACCCCATAACAAAGAAACAATTTCCTATATAGGGTGGGAAAACAGGGGCGTTGCTGTCACTCCAGAGAAAAATAAGACTAATGTCTGACTTCTACTTGGTGGGACCAAGTGGTAAGAACTTACCATCCTGGAAAAACAAATTAGGTAGCCAAATGTCCCTTTTTGCTTTACAAAATGAAGTCTTGCACTATGCAATATTTGACACATAAGTTATGAAGCATACAAATAAGAACGCAAAACCAATTAAGAAATAAAGTATTTCTAATATCACCCCAGTTCCATATTTGCCACCCTCCAGGGATAAAACTACGGATTATCATTCCCTTTTTGATAACTTTATTGTAAAAATAGTGCATTATTCATTTATATGAACAAAAAATACTATAACAGCAGTAATTACGTTAATGCTAACTTATATATAATTATTATATATATACTAGAGGCCTGGTGCATGAAATTCCTGCAGTGGGGGAGGGGTCCCTCAGCCTGGCCTGCACCCTCTTGCAATCCAGCAATCTGGGATCCCTCAGGGATGTCCGACTGCTGGTTTAGGCCCTGTGGGATCAGGCCTTAACCGGCAGTCAGACATCCCTCTTGCAATCCGGGACCGCTGGCTCCTAACCGCTTGCCTGCCTGCCTGATTGCCCCTAACTGCTCACCTGCCTGCCTCATTGCCCCTAACCACTCTACCTGCTTGCCTGATCGCCCCTAACCACTCGCCTGCCTGCCTGATGCACCCTAACCATTCTGCCTGCCTGCCTGATGACCCTATCCACTCGCCTGCCTGCCTCATCGCCCCTAACTGCATCTGCCTCCGCCCTCACCACCACGGCTTCATCTGAAAGGATGTCCAGAATGATGTCTGGAAGGTCGTTTGGCTGTCCGGTCTAATTAGCATATTACACTTATTATTATAGATAATATTATATAATAATACATAATATTTTGTTTTGCAGAAAGACTTAAAATAGCAGGCCTAATTGATATCCTTTCAAAGATTTACTTAGAAGGTTGGCCCTTGATTAACTTGGATTTCGGGAAGGTTCCCATCATTCCCACAACTGAAAGGAGTGGCTCACTGTGTCTAAACTGTGTGCACAAACAATAGGGTTCACCCCAAACACCTGCTTCCCTTTTGGAAGTTTGAAATTTTGGTATGTGCTAGCCTAAGGCAGCTTACATTATCAGCTCCCAAACAGCCCTAGCTGATTTGGCTCAGTAGATAGAGTGTCGGCCTGTGGACTGAGGGTTCTGGGTTCAATTCAAGGGCACATGCCTGATGCCCAGTGTGGAGCATGCAGAAAGCAGCCAATCAATGAGTCTCTCTCATCATTGATGTTTCTCTTTTTCTCTCCCTCTCCCTTCCTCTCTGAAAAAACAAAAAATACCTGATGCCGAGGACAGTGTTGCTAGGTGGTTAGAGTGTCGGCCCATGCACTGAAGGGTTGAGGGTTCGATTTCCAGTCAGGGGCACATTCCTGGGTTAAAGGTTCGCTCTCTGGCCTGGTCGGGGCACAGGCGGGAGGCAACCAATCAATGTCTCTCACATCTCACATCAATGTTTCTGTTTCTTTCTCTCTCTCCCCTCTCCCTCTTCCACTCTCTCTAAAATCAATGGAAAAAACATCCAAACAAAAACAAGCAAACAAAAAACCCTGCTGAGTGTCTAACCAGATTCCTTGGCAGATAACATTTCATGCATGTCACAACTCACTGCTGACAGAAATAAGCTTTTCTGTGTGAGTCCACTGGGGGAGGACTCCTGGAAGCCTAGCTTCTCCCAGATTTCACCCCATGCCTTCCATTTTCCCCAATTTTGCTTTATATCCTTTCACTGTAAGTAACAGAGCTGCTGAATCCTGCGAGTCCTAGTGACTCATCAAACCCGGGGGTGGTCTTGAAGACCTCCAGCATAATTGTATACGTATTACATATACTATATAAATATTATTCTCCTATGTAGTAAAGGAATAATATGCAAATTGACTAAACAGTGGAACGACCGGTCGCTATGACGTGCACTGACCACCAGGAGGCAGACGCTCAATGCAGGACTGCCCCATGGTGGTCAGTGCGCTCCTGCTCAGCCAGAAGCCGGGCTCACCGGCGAGCACAGCAGCGGTGGTGGGGAGCCCCTCTCGCCTCTGCGGCAGTGCTAAGGATATCCAACTGCTGGCTTTGGCCCCCTCCCCAAGGGCGAGAGGGCAGCACAGGCCGGACTGAGGGACTGCCCCCGAGTGCACTAATTTCATGCACTGGGCCTCTAGTCTATATAATAAAAGCATAAGTGATCGTTATGGCAGAACGACCAGAACAACCAGTCGCAATGATGCACACTGACCACCAAGGGGCAGATGCTCAATGCAGGAGCTGCCCCCTGGTGCTCAGTGCGCTCCCACAGGAGGAGTGCTGCTCAGCCAGAAGCCAGGTTCACAGCTGGTGAGCGCAGTGAACAGGTGAGCAGTAAGGAGCGAGGGGTCCCAGGCTGCGCTGAGAGTGGGCCTAAGCCAGCTGGCGGACATCCCCCGATGGGTCCTGAACTACAAGAGGGCGCAGGCCAGACTGAGGGGACTCCACCCCCTCCCCCAGTGCATGAATTTCGTGCACCGGGCCTCTAGTATAATATAAACGTAATTACATTTATAATTTTACTACATGTATTTTCTTCTTTCTTTCCCCACTGATTATTAGAGACAATGGAAGGGAGTGGGAGAGAGAGAGAGAGAGAGAGACATCAATGTGAGAGAGACACATCAATTGGTTGCCTCCCACATGCACCCAGACCCGGGCCGGGGATCAAGCCTGCCAGGGTAACATGCCCTTGACCAGAATCAAGCCTGTGACTCCTCAGTCGGAGGGCAGATCCTCTAACCACTGAGAATAGGTTAGGGCTACATATATTTTTGAAGAACATCTGATACCATAAAAAAATAGAACCATACTGTATATTTGAGACTAATTTTTACTTAACATTATTTCTAAAACTGATCCATGTTTTAAAATATATAGCTAAGGTTCATTAATATTCCACTGACAAAGAATTCCATTGTACGATTATATCACAATTTATATATTTACTCCCCAGCCAATGAATATTGATATTGTTCCCAAGTTTTGCTATCATGAGTAATACATCTATGAACTTATTTATACAACTCCTAGCACATGTCTACAAGAGTTTATTTCTCTAGGGTATACAGAGGAATAGGATTACTGATACTCAGTGTTGTAAAACAAAGCCAAATTATCTTCTAAAATTTTATTTACACTCTCACCAAAACATAAGAGTTATCATTCATTTACATGTTAAAAATAATTAGAGTATCAGACCTTAAAGTATTGTCTCATTTTTTAGTTTTTCAAAGAGTGTATATGAAGGATGTAATCAAATGGCATTTAGATTCCAATCTTACAGATGTTATTGAGCATATGGTCTGTGCTTTTTAAAATAGTCTTACTAATTCTTTTTTTTCCGTTTAAATATATTTTATTGATTTCAGAGAGGAAGGGAGAGGGAGAGAGAGAAACATCAATGATGAAAGAGAATCAGTGATCAGCTGCCTCCTGCACTGGGTGCCCTTGACCAGAATCAAACCCAGGACATTTCAGTCCGTAGGCCAATGCTCTATTCACTGAAGCCAAATAAGCTAGGGCTTCCTTATTCTTTTGATAAACAAATATATTTACCTTGTATTTTATTATATTAAATTGAGTGAAATAAAATCTGTAAGATAGCAGACAGAAACTCTTGAGAATTCTCTACCTAATGCCTCTAGATTTGATAATTAGGTTAAAGAAAGAATGAGTCTTAAAATCCCAGATATCTATCTACATACAAACTTTCTCTGGATACCTCCTGTGAGGTTGGACACTTGTCCTTTTAGAAGTTCTTTTAAAATTCTGAAAGCTTTAAAGGTTTAACCTCTTAAATATTTGTCTTAGCAATCATTAGGGAGGTTTAGGGAAAACTTTTAACAGAAAAAAAGATAATTAGTGCAGTATTACCTTTTAAATGTATCAAAAACACCTGAATCATCAAAATTAATGGCATCGGGGTGTCCAGGAGGTAGACATACATCACCAATATGAATTTCACAACATGGAATGCCATGCTGTACCACAGTCAAACTTGGATAAAACGATGACCAACCTAAAGTTAAATCAAACAATAGTTGCATCAAAGATGGGGATTGACAAAAAGCACCCAAATTATTTATTATAAGATAGACATATCATTTCTGAGTCTTAAAAATTTAAGTCAAGATTTTTCAAATACAAGTCATGTATATTTGCCATAAAGCCAACTACAAGTATTTACTTTAAGCAATGCACAAACACTCCAAAATGTAGTTTAATTTAGCATTTTAGTAATAGGTTCTATCAATCAGCATAAATGCAGCTAAGTGAGACCATGAAATACTCTTGAAGTATTATTATGTGTAACATGGTGGTATTGCAATAAGGCTCTGAAGTGCTTTGGGCATACAGTGTATTTGGTAAGCCTAAACAAAAACGCAATTACTAAAATACTCCACACCCCAAACTATATACCAAGATATTCATGTTACATGAATCGAAGTTTTTGATAGCCACAGAAAGTAGAGCTCAGTCTGACTACCACTAAGACATTTAAGCATCATAAGGCATTTTCTAAGATAGTTTTATGTAGTTTTAAATTTTCCCTTCAAATTCTTTTTCTTAACCACCAAAGAATTATGCCACAAGACATATTATAGATTTAAGATTCCTTTTAAAAGTTACTACAAATTCAAATTGAAGCCCTACCTTTATTTTTAACATAGAAAGGGTGGTCCAGCTTACACTCTACAGTTAGTAAACCATCTTCTACTGTACCAGGATCAAAAGTCAACTTCAGTACAGACTCGCCAAATGATACACTTTCTTCATGTGATAACAACTTCAGACCATCGGAACCATAGCCCTGAAAATACATGCATATATTAAATGAATTGGCAACATTCAGTTTAACACATAGTGAAGTTCCTACTACAGTTAAGACTTTGTAGAAAGGGTAAAAATAAACAAAAAGGATCCCTGTCTTTATGGAGCTTTCGACCCAGTAGTGAATAAAAGGCACATATATAAATAAATTACTACAACGTAAGGCAGAGTGTAATAAGCATTTTAGTTCAAGTATAAATAATACTAATACAGTTTAATTCAAAGAGAGAGAGAGAGAGATCAGGGAGGCTTTTGATTTCCCTTTGAACTGGGATTTAAAAGAATGAAATTTAGAAAGGTAGAAGAACATGCCTTACACCAGAAATAGTTATAATAAACAATTGCTTTGGGTAGTGCTGAGTATTTGCTAAAAATACAAGATGAATTCAAAGTTGGGACAAGTACTGAAAAGGAGAGGCCGAACCAGTTAGTAAGTAAAGGGCCTTAGAGACAGGCAAAGTGCTCCAACTTTCCTTTGAGAGGGTATTGGGAAGTCAATAAAAGTATTTTTATTAATATGATTGTTCATTTTAAGATGATAAATGACTTCAGAAAGTTACCTCTAATATTCAATTTATTTCAAAATATAATGAGAGAAGCCCATCAGTCTTGAATTGACAGTACAGTGCTGGTAGAACCAGGCTAAATTTAAATTCAACAAATATTTATTGAGCATTTAGTACATGCCACGTACTAGGCTCTGAAAAAAATATAATCAACAATACATAATCCTTACCCTTAAATTCACAGAAAAACAAAAGAGAAAGACATGCCAATACCTAGCTAGAATATCCAATTATTATTACATCTAGTGCATGAACAAAGTAAAGAATGGGCCCAGCTGCTTTGGCTGAGTGGGTAGAGTGTGGACCTATGGACTGAAGGGTCCCAGGTTCGATTCCAGTCAAGGGCACGTGCCTGGGTTGGGGGCTCAATCCCCAGTCGGGGAGGCGTGCAAGAGGCAGCTGATCAATGATTCTCTCATCATTGATGTTTCTACCTCTCTCTCCTTTCCTCTCTGAATTCAATAAAAATATATTTAAAAACAAAAAACAAAGAATGGGAGAGAAGGATGACTGTAAAAATCTTTAAGGAAATAAAACTGATAACTAAATATGAAGGGAGGAAAGGGAATAGCCAACATCCTGGTTTTGAATCTGGTAATCAGGGATAACAATACCTTTAAAAGAACGGAGTTGAAAGTAAGCCAGGAAGGGGAATTAAAAAAGGTGAATCCAGATTTGATTATACTAATAAGCCGAGTTTTAATAACTGATTGATATTCATGTACAAATAGGTCTAATATGCAGTTGGAAACATACAAGTAAAGGCTACAGACATATATTTGCAAATAACTGAATTACAGAATCTTCTAATTCTTGGGGCTACAAGACTTTAAAACAAATCCAATCCCATCTAACAGATCAGGAAGCCAAAGCTACTAGGGTTAATTATTTGCCCCAGGTCAGTCAAAAAAGTAGTTACTGGAAGAGCTGGAAAGGGAGCCCAGGTTTCCTGACTCCAAGTCCACAATGCTTTCCACAGGCCACAAGGAGGTGATGCTGACATTATCAGCAAAGAAGAATTGGTTAAGAGAGTGAAAAGGAGCAGAAACTTGCTTATATTCAACATTATGGGCACACAAACCACCACTCAAAAATCAGGGCACTGCTGTGCTACACAAATCAAAACAATGTTAGGAACTCATCCCCGCTGTCAGATGTTGCAGAGATGTTAAACAGAACAAGTAGAAGCCTCTCTAGTAATCAGAATCAAGCTAATAACCTTTGAAACTGTAGGAGAGTGGTATAGGCCAAAGTCAAACTAACCACTACAATGAAGAGGGAAGAACTGAAGGCAGCCGTGTGGGGACTAATTTTCTAAGAAACTCAACATCAGGGGATAACAGGAATTGTAAAGAAGCACTTCATTCACATGCCCAATTTTTCTACCTACAGTAGACATGGAGAAATTAAAGGTTTCAAAGACAAAGGTGTCAACCAATATCTATCCTATTGTTTTACTTATCAACTTAGAAAATGCCAGTGTTTTTTATTTTCAACTACGTGACAAAAAATTTTAATTGAGAAAAAATGTCTTTTCAACATATTATGCTGGGACATCCATATATCTACATGCAAAAAAAGAAAAAAGGAATGATTTTTGACCATACTAAACACCATCTATATAATAAAAGGGTAATATGCTCATTAGACCAGACATCTTCTGGACAAAGCCACAGTGGCAGGGGCTGAGGCAGAGATGGTTAGGGGCGATCAGGCCAGCAAGGGAGAGCAGTTAGGGGGCGATAAGGCCAGCAGGAGAGGGCACTTAAGGGGTGATCAGGCCGGCAGACAGAGGCGGTTAGGGGCAATCAGGTCATCAGGCAGAGGGGGTTGGGGCGATCAGGCAGGCAGGCAGGCAAGTGGTTAGGAGCCAGCGATCCTGGATTGTGAGATGAATGTATGACTGCCAGTTTAGGCCCGATCCCGCATCCCCTGAGGGGTCCTGGATTGAAGAGGGTGCAGGCCGGGCTGAGGGACGCCCCCCCACCCCCATCCCATGCACAAATTTCATGCACCAGGCCTCTAGTATACATATATTATCAAAATGGATCAAAAACCTAAATGTCAGATCTACAGCTATAAAAACTCTTAGGAGAAAACACAGGTGTGTATCTTCATGACCTTGAATTAGGCAACAGTGTCCTATGTAAGACATCTAAAGCACAAGTAACCAAAGAAACAAATAAATTACACTTCATCAAAATAAAAGTGAAAATACAACCCATAAATGGAAGAAATATTTGCAAGTCTCCAATCTGATAAGGTATACTTCCCAGGACATCTGAAGGACACTTATAAATCAATAAACAGACAACCCAATTGAAAATGGAGAAATTATTTGAATAGAGTTCCTCTAAGATGATACACAAATGACCAATAAGAACATGGGAATATGCTCACCATCATTAGTCATTAGGGAAATGCAAATCAAACAAGGAGAAAATACCACTTTATGCACACTAAGACAGCTTTTGAGTGAAACAGGAGGTAACTGTAGATGAGGATGCAGAGATAGAACTTTCACATATTAGTGATATAAATGTAAAATAGAGCATTCCTGTGGAAAACATTTTGGAAGTTCCTCAAAATGTTAAAACATGGAGTTACCATATGACCTAGTAATCCCACTCCTTATATATATATATAAGTATATAACCATAGAAATGAAAACATTTTCATTCACAAGTTTGTACAGGAAGGTTCACAGCAGCATTTCTCCTTAATAGCCAAAGAGTGACAAACCCAAATGTTTTTTAACTGATGAATGAATAAATAAATCCAGTACATCCATATAGAATATTATTCAGTCATAAAAAGAACACAGTTCTTATATACCTCATAGACAAACCTTGAAAACATTATACTAAGTGAAAGAAGCCAGTCACAAGAGGTAATATATTGTGTGATTTCATTTACAGGGAATATCCAACAAAGACAAATCCATAGGTACTGAAAACAGATTTGTGATTGCCAGAGTCTAGGGAAAGGGGAGAAATAGGGAATGATCTTTTATACTTTTCTTTTTGAGGTGATGAAAATATTTTGGAATTAGATACCTGTGATGGTTGCACATTCTTGTAGTATACTAAAAAGCATTTAACTGTACACTGTACACTTTAAAATGGTGAATGCTATGGTATATACACTATAACTCAATAAAATATAATTGAAAACTAGAAAAAAAATAAAGAAAATGGCAGTGTTTTTATGAAGTCATTTAAAAAGTAACAATATAATCAACTTTTAATTACACATAGGGGAATTAACCACCTCGTAGATTACCAAAGATAAAGCTTTGGTTTGTTTGTTCATTTATTTTTAATCCTCACCCAAGGATATATTTATTGATTTTAGGGGGCGGGGGGCGGGGGGCAGGAAACATACAGATGAAAGAGAACATTGATTGATTGGATTGCCTTCCATAATGCCCTGACTGGGAATTGAACCTGCAACCTTTCAGTACACTAGACCACACTCCAACCAACTGAGCCACACTGGCCAGGAATCATTTATTTGTTTTTGTAATATATATATTTTTTATTTCAGAGGTGAAGGGAAAGGGAGAGAGAGAAACATCAATGTTGAGACTCATTGATCAGCTGCCTCCTGCACGCCCCACATGGGGATCGAGTCCACAACCCAGGCATGTGCCCTGACCGGGAATGGAACCATGACCTCCTGGTTCATAGGTCGAAGCTCAACCACTGAGCCATGCTGGGTGGGCAGGGCTCATTTATTTTTAATGTCAGTTTGGTTTTCCCATCTAAGAAAACATAATTACAAAGGTAAACCTAAAGCCTCTCCATCAGGCTAAGCAACAATAAGTAGTCACAAAACCACTACCTACAATTTAAGATTATTTAAATATGAAAGTAAATGGAGGATATACCTGCAGAACAACAATAAACATTATGTTTCATTTTAAAAGATTTTTTTTTTTTTTTTTAGGAATTTTAAATTAACCTTGTGAGTGCCCATTTGGAGATCTTCCTCATTATCACAGCCTTCAGCTCTAGCAAAATCTTCAACATCCTGCCATTCCTTATTGCTTCCCTTATGAAAGCACAGTCGTGTGCCTAAAGTTAAGTAAAAATAAGTATTAGTTATGTGACAGTGTGCTACACAAGTAAGCTGTAAACAAATTCAAGTATTTTTTTTTTTTTACCTTTCAAAAAACAGTGCCAAGCAGTTGAAGGCCAGGAATTGCACCATCCCAAATCATCATCATCTGAGAGGGAGGACATGCAGAAAATGCCAGATTCTGACTCACTATTTGCCTGTGAAGAAAAACATTACAAACTGTTTATTTTTAAATGTACCTTATTACCATCTGTCTCCAGCTGATTTCAGGTTCTCTCCTGACCAGGGGGTAACTTAATCATTCTAAGCTTGGGGCAAATATACCTTTGAAAACTGAAGTTTTTGAAAGTTTTAGTTAAATATATATTCCCACTTGTAACAAACTTTCCTAACAGTTAATAGAGTTGTACATAAAATCAAACCCAGACCACTAGAACAATGAGACATACTATATTCCATCTGTATGTGCTTCAAAAGACTTTTTAGAGAGGGAAAGTTAATATATTATAACTGTTGTGCAAACTTTGTAAAAGTTTAATCTCATGAATAAACTCACCCTTTCATGTCTGACTGGTGTTTCCTCCTTCCAGTGGTGAGGGAAGGCTGGCTCGCTCTTAGAAGAGGAGGACACCGGTGGAGGGCGTGCATAGGAATGTAAACTTTTGCTAGTAGCTATGATGTGTACAGGAGATGATCTAAAATGAAGAAGCAGTTTTAACCATAAAGCATAGGTCCTTAAAGTAGATCTTTCCTTTGGATGAGAAAATTTAATATTCAAAATGCCAACATTAGTATATATACAAAACACGAGTAAAGACATCAAGATTACATTTATAGTATGTTGTCCTTTAACTTCTTACCCAAGCCCTCCTCACACATTTTAAACAGGTGTTTTTTTTTCTTATTTGACAATGTATTTTCAGTTCCAAATTGCTGTTTTATTTATTTTTATATCAACAAGTACATATAAATGTGAACATTTTCATTCATGAATAATAACCCCTGTGCAGGGCACCTTATCCATTTCTTTCTTCTACTTTGATGTAGTCAGTAAGTCTTAAAGTGAGTGAATCTATGCTTAACACTGAACTCTTTACCAATCACCTATCACTGGACAGATACAATGAACTACCTTAACCTAAATCAGTGATGGCGAACCTTTTGAGCCCGGCGTGTCAGCATTTTGAAAAACCCTAACTTAACTCTGGTGCCGTGTCACATATAGAAATTTTTTAATATTTGCAACCATAGTAAAACAAAGATTTATATTTTTGATATTTATTTTATATATTTAAATGCCATTTAACAAAGAAAAATCAACCAAAAAAATGAGTTCGCGTGTCACCTCTGACATGCGTATCATAGGTTCGCCATCACTGACCTAAATGCTTAAACTTCTTGTAGCAGAAAGCTTATTTGTAACTGGACACTATTTTTTGTTTTCTAATACAAATTTGTTAAAGAGCATCTACATATAAGGGCTAATTATTTTCCCCCAGGATCACCTTTTAAAAAATAACCCCTTCCCCAGTTTTCCCCTCAAAAGTCTCTTTAACGGGCAATGCTCCTTTTAGAGTACTTACGCTCCCAAGAACATACTAAAATCCTTTCACCACAAACAGATCAGCTATTCACAGGAAGGGTAACAGTAAGAAGCAAGCCCATAAAGGATGACCAGTAATGTGTACATACTAACACAGGAGTTTGGAAAGCAGTAGAGAGGAAGACAAGGGGGTAGATCTGTCTGAAACTCCCAAATCAGAACAATTCTCTAAGATGCCAAATAGGGATTTGATCCTTAACAGAAAAAAGTTAATGCATGTCTGTACTAACCTCTTTTTCAAAAAGGGGAGAAGGGACATCTTAGTTTCCAATTCATACCTTTCCCTGAGAAATTGTATTAGCCTTCCATTTTAATTTTATCCTCATTAACTTTTTTTCATTTTACCTTTGCCGAAATTATCCTATATAATAAAAGGCTAATATGAAATTCGTGCAAGAGTAGGTCTTCCTTCCCCCGGCTGCCAGCACCGGCTTCCCTCTGACACCCGGGCTTTCCTCGCAGCCCCAGCTTTCATCCAGAGGTTGTCCAGAAGGACGTCTGGTCTAATTAGCATATTACACTTTTATTATTACCTTCTGTATATATAAAGAGCCAGGAGCCGTCACATCTGAAACAACCAAACGGATGACCGAACAGGTGAGTGGGGCGACAAGGCCAGCATGGGGGTTAGTGAGGGACAACCAAATGAACTGAGCAGCAGGCTGCGTGGAGCGACCAGGCTGGCAGGGAGGTCAGTGAGGGACAACCAAACGACCAAGCAGCAGGCTGCGTGGGGCGACCAAGCTGGCAGGGGGGGGAGTTGGGGACGACCAGGCTGGCAGGGGGACAGTCGGGGGCAACCAGGCCGGTGGGGGGGGGGGGGGCAGTTGGTGGCGACCAGGCTGGCTTGGGGGGCAGTTGGGGATGACCACCCTGGGGGAGGGGGGGGGAAAGTTAGGGGTGATCAGGCTTGGCAGGGAGGGGAACAGTTAAGAGCCAGTCCCCCCCGGATTGTGAAAAGGATGTCTTACTGCTGGTTTAGGCCCCATCCCCGGGATTGGGCCTAAAACGGCAGTGGGACATCCGAAGGTTCTGGGATTGAAGGGTGAGGGTGGCTGAGGGGGACACCCCTCCATGCACGAATTTCATGCAACAGGCCTCTAGTAGATAATAAAAGTCTAATATGCTAAGTGTCTGGTTGTCCATTCAACCAATCAAAGCATAATATGCTAATGATATGCTAAGGCTGCTCAACAGCTCGCTATGACATGCACTGACCACCAGGGGGCAGACAGTCAATCGGTTGACCAGTTGCCATGATGTGCACTGACCACCAGGGGCCAGATGCTCCGATGGGTAGATTAGCTTGCTGCTGGAGTCTGGCCAATCAGAACTGAGTGAGACAGGCTGGACACACCCTGGAGCCCTCCTTCGGTCCCTCCCCAGTTGACCAACCTCCAGCATCCCTCCCTGGCCCCGATCATGCACTGGTGGGGTCCCTCGGCCTGGCCTACGCCCTCTCTCAATCCGGGACCCCTTGGAGGATGTCGGAGAGCTGGTTTCGGCCCAATCCCGCAGGCCAGGCCGAGGGACCCCACTGGTGCACGAATTCGTGCACTGGGCCTCTAGTAAAAGAATATAAGTTTCATTAATTCTTTTGTTTAACCACTTAAGTAACAATGCAGTGTTCTAAAATGTAGACTGGCCTGGATGTTCTGTAAAATTTAACAGGCTAAACATGTCTAAAATCCCAATACCACTGGTCTCTTCATCTTTCTTTCTATCAGGAACAATATAAACTTTACCTGTCCTCAACCCCTTGATACTGTACAGTTATGACTTCAGACATCAAAAGCTCAATAACTAACATAGTTTAACACTCTATAAGAAGTTGCCACTGTCGCCCTAACCAGTTTGGCTCAGTGGATAATGCGTTGGCCTGTGGACTGGGGGGTCACGGGTTCGATTCCGGTTAAGGGCATGTACCTTGGTTGCAGGCACATCCCCAGTGGGAGGTGTGCAGGAGGCAGCTCATCGATGTTTCTCTCTCATCGATGTTTCTAACTCTCTATCCCCTCTCCCTTCCTCTCTGTAAAAAATCAATAAAATACATTTTAAAAAAAAGAAAAAAAGAAGTTGCCACTGTCTGTTAGAAGGCAGGCAAGAAAGCAGAGCATAACTCTTGGTCTTGTTCCCTAGGAAGAAAGGAGACATAGAAATGCTGCAGAGAATAAATTCACATCTTCAGGGAGATACTCCTTTACTTATACTTTTATTTATACTGATTTTCTTCTGAAGGGTTTACTCAGCTTCCCATGAACTATATTCTTCTTCTTCATGAATTTGTGGTAAAAAATGAAAAGTATTAACTTTAAACTAGAAATAGGGGAAAAATAAAGTTCAATAGTAAAATTGGGGTTTGTTTTTTATATGTAAAAGAATTTTTAGCTTTTTGACTAATAAGACTATAATAAAAACTGAGACTATAAGAGAAGCAATACTTTAGAGGCAAGTTTTCTTTCTTCTGGAAATTTTAATGGGATTAAACCAAAGTTAAAATGAATTTGCTCTAATCAAGACTAGCATCCTGATGAATAGAAGGAAAGCAGTATAATTTAATGAGTTGTAAAAAAAACCCAGGTTTCACACCTACAAAGTTTATTCTTTAGCAACAATTATACTAACTTAAGAGCATTTACCAAAATTAAGTTATTTCTAAATCACCTAATATGAACTGTGGTCTATCCACCCACATGAGTGCAAATTTGGGCATTTCTCCCCTCTATAATCTAATTTATTGTCTATGTCTTTTCACATAAATAATTTTATGATTTTAGAGATAATTAATAAAATATTATCCACTTAGGTCTCTCTAGGAATATTGCTTGAAAGCTTCCATAGTACAATAACACATTTTCTTAAATCCTAATCTGATATATGAAACAGTGGTTTTCACCAATTGGGAGCCCACTTTTATAAGTTGAAGATTTTAAGATTAGCTAATTTTATTATTAGAAAACAGATAAATCACAGAAGGCCACATACCCTAGAAGAAAATAAACCTCAACAAAAAAGAAACTGAACTCAAGATTGATAAAAGCTTTAAAATATAATCCTATATAATAAAAGCCCAATATGCAAATTGTCCCCTCGACTGGGAATTTGACCAGAGGGTGGGGCCGGCTAGCCAACTGCCTGTGGCCCCTCCCCCGCAGTCGGCCCCATCAGGGTGGGCTGGCCGTACCCCTCTCGTGCAGGAATTCGTGCACCGGGCCTCTAGTGTTTATTATAATTACGGTTTTTTGGACAACTACAATTTTCATTCCAATAAGTAGAAATATAGCATAATAAGAGTATTTCTTGGTCTGATTTATTTTCTGGTGCCTTTGAAACACTTCCAAATATTCTTAACTCTGCTGTTTTCATATCACTTTTATCTAATTCTCAGAGTGTAAAATATTATTGAGTAAAATAGCTCTTTGATCTTTATAAGACAAGAAGCTTAATTCTAATGACTTTACTTAAATCCTAATTTAAGCAAACCATTCATTAAATGATTAATAACATTACTTTTAAAACTAGAAAAAAATATTGGCCACATTTGTAATGATAGAGGTTTTCAATACAAATACAGCATTCTTACCTGTTGTAAAATGAGCACTGCATAAGTGGACTTTGTGGACTGGTGGCGATATTTGCTAATTCTGTTAGCCAATCCACCTCATTTTCACGATAAGTACTTTCTGATATGTCTGAGGTATTTTGGTTCCAAGATGGTCTTGGATATTCTTGATGTGAAACATCTGAATTTAGCTGGTATATGGCAGATTGGGTAGGATCACTTTGAACAGCCTGAAGTTCAGGAAGGTCATCTGCAAACACACGCTCAAAATTATAAAAAGGAAAGTACTAATACCGGGCAATACTATAGTTACAGTTGGAAGAGGAGCCCTCAAATTTAACTAATTAATTTTGTGAGGGAAAGTATAAGTTCAAAATGTGGGGTTTTTTTGTATGAAACAAGTTTCAATTTTTAAAAATGACACCAAGTACATTAAGGGTTAACAGAGCTTAATAGAAAAGTGAATCCAATGAATGTAAATGCACTAATAACTTCACTACCTAAACATGTAATTACAACTGTTCATAGATTGGAAAAACAAGGTTTGTGCTTCCTGATTTTTCCCCTCAATTTTTATACTTCACTGAGGACTAATCTATATACTATTGAGACATTTTTATATGAACACATTGAGGAAAAAGGCATTTTATGTGTGTATATATGTACTTATTGTTCACATACTTTTATTAATCTGTTATACAAGATTACTGCAATAGTGAAAATAATTTTTAAAGACAAAAACCATATAAATTTTTAGGTACTACTTAATTTTATATAGGCCAAGTTATTTTTTTTACTGAGAAATTCTGAACTCAGTAATATTTATTGGTTATTTTTCCTGTAAATGTGTTCCCCAAAGGTACTTCATAGTACTTTTACTCCCTAAGAAAGACTAGAAATACTACCCAAGTAATACTCATGTACACACCAAGGCTATGAACATTATACGAAATTCTAAAAAATATGTAATTCTAAAATATTCAGTAAAAAATGTACTATATGGAGACAAAGCATCGTGCAGGCCTTAGAAAGTGTCTATGAAATACACACCTACACACTCCATAGATCTATTGGTTCCCTTTAATATATGTCATGAAACTCTTCTAGTCTTGGAAGTTTTCCTAAACTGTCACTATAAACGTTTCTACACATAAGCTCCTATCCAGGCAAATACCCCAGATAGTCTACTAAAACTGAAATAACTTATTTAGAAGCAGCCAAAATATCATATCAATTTGAGATAACCCCACCCTATAATTCTCATTCTGGTATAGCCCTTCCCTCATTGCCAACATCCTTCTTTGACCATCACTTCTTTTTTACTATAAAGAGTTAATTTTTGCCCTGGACAGTGTTCTCAATGGTTAGAGCGTTGGTCCACACACAGAAGGGTCGCAGGTGTGATTCCTGGTCAGGGCACATGCCCTGATTGCAGGCTCCATCCCCAGTAGGGGATATGCAGGAGGCAGCAGATTGATGTTTCCTTTCACATCAGTGTTTCCTTTCGGATCGATTTTTCTCTCTCCCTCTCCCTCTCCCTTCCTCTCTCTCTAAAAATAAATTAAAAATCTTTAAAAAATAAATAAAATGTGATGGTAGAGAATCAATTACCTGATTATAATGGTCTTTGCTCAACAGTAACCACTACTCAATTAAACTCTTGGTATTCAAACTGGTTATATCCCAAGACCTTCAGAATCTCCAAATTCCCACAGCATTCCAGCATATAATCTCCTCTATTTCATCTTTTGTAAAATGAGAATAATCACATCTTCTTGGGATTTTTGTGAATATTAAGGAAAACTACATATTAAATGGGGACAAAGCCAAGCTGAAAAGCTGGCAGCAAGCCAAGGTTACTCATTAGCTGTTTACTCTTCAACACTTCAGAACAATAGAATTCAAAATCATACCTCAACAAACCTACACATTTCTACAGGTCACATACCTTTCAATAACTCAGCAGTACTAATAACCACAAATATCAGACCCTCAAGCTTCAAGGATCCTCTGTACTGTCCCCATCATACTAACAAACCAGCCATGAAGAGCGGCCAAGCATAATTTACTGAGCTCATGGGGGTGTTTTAAAATACTTTTTGAAAAGCCACAGAGCAGGGTTTTCCTAAGGTGTTTAACAGCCCAATTTTTACCCACAAAGCAAAGCAGGTTAGTATAGTAATTTGTAAATTAGTCTCTATGATAACCATAAATAGCTCACATTTACGTTGGTTTTAAGTAATATTTAACATTGAAAACTAATGTACAAAATTTCACATACTTTTTAGCAGTTCCAGGTAGGTTAAAACATGAAAATTAATCTAAATTTCAGTGACATCCCTAAAAACTTTTTAATTTTGTTTACCAAGCTCCATGTGCTCATCACAGGAGTTATAGCCGGGTGAGGATGGCAAATTTTCATTACACTGCAGCAACTCCAATGAGTCATTCATTCCTGAAGCTCTCTTATCCATTACCAACAGGAGTTTCTGTACTGCATTAGGCATCTGATTTGTCTTCACTTCCCACACCATGTTATGGTGCTCCGACTTCAAAATAAAAATAATGCAAGGAAAAAATGTCAAATCATGTGATATGGAAATTATATAAATAGCAAATCAATCAGAGACATCACATGTATCTTTAACTTAATCTATACATTGCTATTTGTATCACTATCAAATCCTTTAGGTCAACATGACTCCATGATATCTTGCCATACATCCATGTAGTTAGCACGAAATTATACCCAAATCCCAAAGGATTAATAATATAGTGAATGTATAAAAGTCCTTTCTTCCAAAGAATAAAAGCAGTTTTTTCATCAAGTATCTCTTTCAGACACCAATATTGAGACCAGCAAAACCTTTTTTAAACTTGTATCTTCAAATGTAAAATAAAATTAACAAACTTTCCTCACTTAAATTCAAAGACTAAAAGAACTTTTTTATTTTAAAGATTCTATTTTAATTTCTCTATTTACCGTATTCATTATTTTTTCCTCATCTTCTAAAAGTAAACAAGTTTAACATACTTAAAATTATATTGTCTAAAGAACATTTCAGATGAGTTTCTTAAAATGGCCATATATTGTAAATCTCATAAAAAATGTTATTGCCCTACCAGTGGTCGGCAAACTCATTAGTCAACAGAGCCAAATATCAACAGTACAACGATTGAAATTTCTTTTGAGAGCCAAATTTTTTATTTTTATTTATTTATTAATATATATTTTATTGATTTTTTACAGAGAAGAAGGGAGGGGGATAGAGAGTTAGAAACATCAATGAGAGAGAAACATCAATCAGCTGCCTCCTGCACACCCCCCATTGGGGATGTGCCCGCAACCAGGGTACATGCCCTTGACCGGAATTGAACCCGGGACCCTTGAGTCCGCAGGCCAACACTCTATCCACTGAGCCAAACCGGTTCGGCTAGAGAGAGCCAAATTTTTTAAACTTAAACTATATAGGTAGGTACATTGTTATTAACTTAATTAGGGTACTCCTAAGGCTTAGGAAGAGCCACACTCAAGGGGCCAAAGAGCCGCATGTGGCTCGCAAGCCGCAGTTTGCCGACCACGGCCCTAGCCGGTTTGGCTCTGGGGACAGAGTGTCCGCCCTCAGACTGAAGGGTCCGGGTTCTATTCTGGTCAAGGGCATGTACGGGAGAGGCAACCAATCGATATGTCTCTCTCACATTAATATTTCTCTATCTGTCTCTCCCCTTCTCTTCCACTCTCTTTAAAAAATCAATGGAAAAAATATCCTCGGTAAGGATTAAACAAATAAGTTCTTATGTCTTCTTAATGTGAATTTGGGACCTAGCCATAATAAAAGATACCTGTCCTTCTGAATAGGCTATTATTTCTAAAAAAATGAATGCTAATCTTGTGAGATTTAGCTAAATTCATAGTAAATCTACCTTCATCCCAAGGCCACAAAGTCATTACAAGGAAGAAAATAATACAGGATAACACACCTAAATAATTTCTCAAGGAAGTCCACCAACTAAATTTTGTTATGAGAGTAACCTTTGGACATGATCAAATTAGTTATTTAAGATGAGTGACAGTAGCAGGAAGATTTCCTGATTTCTCAGGTTCTACTCCAAATCTTTTCTTTAAAAAAGTTCTGAGCTAATACAAAATACACACAAATTTTCCCCCTCAAAATAAATAAAATACATTGCTGTTAAAAGTCAATAAAAGTACCCCAACCCAGCTAATGAAAAAGTGATGTGAAAAGATGTTAAATGTTTAATATTTAGATCAGAGTTTTCTAAGTCATGACATACTCACCAAAAATCACTGGCAATACTGACAAATATTTTCTACAAAGGCTTTTTCATAATCTTTTAAATTATGAAATATGTTTTTCTGACTATACACAATCATCTTGGCAAAAATTTAAAAGCATTTTTTAAAAAAGTAAAATAAAATAATTACTTCCAATTCCACAAACCAGATTTAGATACTGTTAAAATGTTGGTATATTATCTGACTTATCTTTTACAAGCAGAGACCTAAGATCAAATTTTTCTTCATATACTTTTCCTTAACACAAGTTCATAAGCATTTTCTTGCATCATCTACTTTTTTCAAACATCTATTTTTAATAAATAACATACATCATTCACCATGTACTTATTCCTCCTATTACTGAACATGTTGTTCCAGTTTCTTCACTCTTTTAAATAACATTTCATTTACTTTTTTTTTTTTAAGTTTTTGCTTACATCTGCTTGTTTCTTTAGATTCCTACAGACAGATTAATTGGTGGCTGGCAACTAACAATCTTCCTAAGGTTCTTGACATATATAACCAAACTTCATATTGCCTTTATTTTCTAATATGCTATTTTGGATGCTTTCAGCCTGCATGCCTCACAAATGACCCATATCCTGGGCACTGCTTTAGAGCCTTACTCAATATCAACTGTCTGATGTACTATGGAGTAGTGAAAAGGGCACTGGGTTAGGTGTAAGAAAACATGGGTTTTGATTCCAGCTTGAGCACTTACTAAATGCGACCTAAGTGACTGAGCTTCTCAATGACTCAGTATCTGCATATGTAAAATAGGGTTAATGAGACCTGCCCAACTTTCCCCTTAGAGTAGTTGTAAGGATGAACTGAAACAAAGCGAGTGAAAATAATGTGAAATGACTTCCTTCTTTAAAAATCTTGTTTTAGCCCTAGCTGGTTTGGCTCAGTGGATAGTGTCAGCCTGCAGACTGAAGGTTCCCGGGTTCAATTCCAGTCAAGGGCACACGCTGGGGTTGTAGGCTCAATCCCCAGTGAGGGGCATGCAGGAGGCAGCTGATCAATGATTCTCTCTCCTCATCGATATTTCTCTCTCTTTCCCTTCCTCTCTGAAATCAATAAAAGTTTTTTTTAAAAAAAGGTAATTGGTAGTTTCAGTAGATTCCTTACTTAGTAATGCCTAAGGCATGAGAGGAACTAGTCATTCTATGAGTTCTTTACATACAGATGTGATCTAAGTCAGCCCCACCTTTAATCTTAAACTTGAAAATTTCCTCTTTTTACCTTTATAATGAAATTCAGATGTTGTCCTACACATACATATTTCCTTAGAGCTATCCTTAACTGTATAAAACAGTGCTGTTCTTGGAGTCCACAGAAGCAGTATTGCAGTTTGTCTGCCTTCCCCCTCGCTCTGCAGAGCTCTCTGATTTTCTCATTCTTCCCAGATATTTTTTCTCCTATCTGCAGGTCCTGCAGTGTCCACCATTCACCATGTATATACAATACATTAATACTACCTCCTTGCAACTATCATTTCTTTAGCACCCAGCCTTAGTTATCTACCAATATCCCATCACACTATTCCTTAAAAGTTGAAAAAAAATTGATTTCAAAGCAGAGCTACCTACAAATAATAAAAGGACCCAAATAAATACTTTCAGAACTTGAGTTCTATGTGTTTGTACCTCATGGTTACGGGCTATCAAAAGTTGATCTTGAATAATGGAGATTTTCCTACTGTAAACCTCCTATATAGTAACTGGGAGCCTAGACTTAATCAACAGACTTGAGTTTCACTCTTTTAGGTTTTGTCACCTTAGGTAGATCACTTAACCTTAGATTTGCAGTACCTCTACTTACCTCACAGATCTAGTGTGATAATTAAATACAAAAATGCAAATGTAAGTTTTGGGCTCTCATTATTTTTGTCAAATTATTTGGGGGAAGCAAGCCCTTGAAACAGTAAAGGAATATCTAAAAAGTCCATATTCAAAAATACTCCCTCACATACATTATACCAATTAGACATTCATTCTGATAAACAAGCTCCTCTTTCAAATATTTCCTGGTAGAGCTAGTCCTATTGTTCATTCATACTTTTGCATACTGCTTTGGTATTATAGGATTCACATGTCATCTATTCATTAGATCACTGATTCTCAAAAGGGAAGAGTAAAGCTCTCCAGCAGCTGTACTTTGAAATGTCATTTTCAGTATTACAAATTTTTACTGGGTGGGATTGGGAAAACCCTACTGTTTTTGTATAGCAAACTTTCAGAAGTACATATCCACAAATAAGATAAGAGGAAAGGAGGACTAGATAACTAAGTCTAGCCCACCTGGCATGGCTCAGTGGTTGAGTGTTGATCTATGAACCAGGTTATGGTTCGATTCCCGGTCAGGGCATATGCCCACGTTGTGGGTTCGATCTCCAGTAGAGGGCATGCAGGAGGTAGCCGATCAAGGATTCTCTCATCATTGATGTTTTGATCTCTCTCCCTCTCCCTCTCCCTTCCTCTCTGAAATCAATTTTTTAAAAATGAAATAACTAAGTCTCAGTAAATGAAAAAGAAGGGAATAAGTTTAACTAAATGCCTACCTACTCCCTGCAGAGCATTTCCACATATTTATCTGATCTTATATAGACTCTAAATGAGACCTTATTCTTTTTTAAAAGAAATGAGAAAAATGACAAGATATAGACCAACACAAGTTGGACTACTACTTTCAAGTGCCTATTCTTCCCTGAATCCTTACCTTTCCATCCTTACTATGGATTTCACAGAAAGGAGCTCCTATATGCCCTCCCTTAATCCTGAAGAACTCTATACCAAACTCAAATTGTTTGGAGCAAAGGGTGAAGAGAAGGTAATTTGCAATGAATTTATATCACTAGCATGAGAACTGAGGTATTTTAAGTGAATTGCATAATTCCAAGCTAAAATGATCCTCCAACTCTGCAGGTGTGGCTCAGCACTCCAGGACAGGGTTTGATTCCTGGTCAGGGCACATGTATAGGTTGTGGCCTCGATCCCCAGTAGGGGGCGTGAAGGAGGCAGCCCATCAATGATCCTCTCATCATTGATGTTTCTTTCCCTTCCTCTCTCTGAAATCAATAAAAATATATTAAAAAAAATAAAATGAGCTTCCATGACAAACTATATTAAGTACAACTTCCCACACCAAAAGTAGTTGGAGGCCTTAATGCAATTCTTCTATATCTTCCATGAAACTTTAAACAAAAGATTTCAAAGAAATGTTTCTACAACTTGTGTGCCATTGTGCTAAGGAAAAAAAGGGGGTGGACCACAACCCAACAGTGGGTAAAATATACTACTATAGAATATCACTTACTACCTATATGACTGAAGAATTGAACCTCTATGCCTGTTTTCTTATTTGTAAACTAGAGGCCCGGTGCATGGATTCGTGCACTGATAGGGGGGGCGTGGCCTGCAGAGACTGGCCGCTGTGGGAGCACCACTCAGCCCAGCAACTGTGGACCTGCCCTCTAAGTGGCTGCTGAATAAGGAAATTAGTCTGAGGTGATATTTTGGGGTAATGTCTTGGGTAAAGGTGTGTTCTGTGTCCTGGAGGAACCTGGCGGAGAGCTTTGCACCCCAAAGCCACTTGGTGAATGTCCTTGATATGTGATGCCAGGTTGGTGACACCATCGGGGATGTTCAGGGCAGCTGTGCTCCAGGATCCTCAGCCATCAACCCTCAACCCTCCTGGGGGGTCCAGTCACACCCTCTCTTGCCATCCGCCTATGCCAGCTCCCCGCACTCTTTCTAGAACAACAGTCGCCAACCACTGATAGTCCGTGAGGTCCGAAAGGTTGGCGACCACTGTTCTAGAACACACCTTAGAGGGCCTGCATCAGCTGGTGGGGTCAGGCCAGAGTCTGGATTGTCTCAGGTATTTGATAGTTGCAGAGACTCAGCCTCACCCTGGGCCTGCTAGTGGCTTCTCCTGCTGGAGGAGCAGCCACTCATCCCAGTCAGCTGAGCAGTGCTCCCACTGTGGGAGTACACTGACCACCAGGGGGCAGCTCCTGCTTTGAGCGTCTGCCCCCTGGTGGTCAGTGTGCATCATAGTGACTGGTTGACCGGTTGTTCTGGTCATTCCATGGTTGTCACTGGGCTTTTATATATATAGTAGATAGATAGATGGGACCAGTACCTGCCTGTCTGCCTATCATAATTACTGTAGGTATAAAAGATACTGCATCCCACATGCACTCTTGTATCTCATCAGTCACTGATACCCAGACTGACTTCTTCCCTTTGCTGGACAGTTTCAAATGACATCTATACAAATTCTTGTGAATTCTGATCTGACATGAAATGCTGATATTGGTGAAGATAACAGAAAACCATAATACACCACTACAAGAAGCCATGCACAAACCTGTTTAAAAGAGGACTGTCAATTGAAATAATATAAATTTCATATTTGAAACTTGTTTTCCTAAACTTGATTGTAACCTTAAAACATTTTACATTACCTGTAACAACTTGTGAAAGAATATTTTCTATGGAAAATAATAGTATAAATTATATGAAGCACCAAAGTACATGCATAGCAAAATATGAAGAGAATACTACTGATGCGTCAGGCAGTTAACAAAGAATATCATTTTTCCTGAACTTTGTGATATATAAGGTATCTGTCAGCTTTAAAGTTTTTAAATTTACTGTAATTTATATTTTCATTCTACGTAAATATTTACTTTCATACTTAAAATACATACAAAATACATCTCATTAACGTGGCAGTATCTCGTAATTTATGATAGGAAAAAAACATACTGATATCTTCATTTCAAACAGAAACAAATATAAGACACCAGCTTGTAATTCTCCCCTCCAGGAAATCTTCAGTGCCTAGCAATTTATTCATTCATTAAGCCCAAGCTATATACACCTCCTCTACTGAGCACTTGGACAGTGACAAGAGTCCAAGGAAATGAAAATACAGTGGAGACCATTCTTTAAAGTGAAAGTACGATGTTTGAAGTCTGAGAGGCAGGCAACTGTGAAGCATGGAAGATTATGGAGACGTGTGCAGGGAAATCCCAGTAGAAGGTAACCTTTGACCTTTTAATGTACATATACAGAAATGAACCAAGTTTGAGAAGTGAACAAAGGGGAAGAAGGATTTTCCAGGCAGAAAGAAAAGGTAATGGGTATGGACTAGAAAGTGAAATCAAATTTTCATTCTATAAATAATGTATTAGTCAAGTTAGAATAAACAGCAATATTTTGCTGTAAAGTGGCTTCCTCAAAAGTATGAAGTACCTCAAAACTTGAGTGGATTTAATTCTTTTGAATATAATTCAAATTTCCTTAAAACTTGCCAAATATTGCAAATCCAGCAATAACTGGGTAGTTTAGTCAAGGAAACTGAACAGAAGATCCTAACAGTCTTTTTTTTTTTTTTGAGCATCAACATTTTATTTATTTTTTTAACCTTATTTTTATTGTTGGCACTATTACTATGTCCCCATCCTCCCCCCACTTTGCCCTCCTCCACCCAGCCTGGCATCCCCCCTTCCCTCCGGCCATATGTTCCTTGGCTAATCCCTTCACCACTCTTGGTTAGAGAAGTAAAGCAAAAGAAAATAGCAAAAAAAAAAGAAAAAGAAAGGCAAAGACCAAAAGTTCTAGGAGTACATTATAAATGTAGATTAGTAATAGTTAAAGAATAGAAACATTGTATTCACAATGTTAAAATTATCTCCATTCTCAAAAGTTAACTATAATTTCAAAACCAGTTTGGAACAACTGTTACAGCTTCCTGAGATGGCCACGTAAATCTACAGCACCTCGCTGGGATTATTGGTGGGGCTCTAACAATTACTCCTATAAACACCCCCCCCCACTCCTGTTTTTTTTTTTTTTTACCCATCAGTGGCACCCTCAGCTAAAAACTCTTGAGTCCTGCCCAGCTGTCAGTGCTCCTTTTAAAAACGATTCTTCCTGAAAACTTCCTAAGAATGAACTCTACGTATTATGTAATGCACAGAAGCGACTGAAATCCCCTAGACGGCGTGCGGAGTTCAAAGAAGCTACAAAACACCGGGCCCCCGCGGTCGACTTCGCCAGGATTCCTTTTCTGTTGTTTTAATCGGCCCGGGGCAGCGGCCTGGGTTGGAAGGCGGAGACTGGGATCGCCTGCCAAGTCCCGGTCCTCGGTCGCACAGAGGCAGCGCCCGCAGGTTCACGCCAAGTCCATCCCCCACCCGCTTTCGCCATTCATCGCGCTCCCCTCCCCTCCCCCATCATGTGACCGCAGCCAGGACGAGAGGCTTGTTTTTCCCCTGCGCTCAGCCCCACCGCGCACGCGCCGCGGAGCCCATTCATTCGAACTGCGTAACAATGAGCCCGGGGGCCCCGCGGCTCCGCGAGCTCCCCAGCTCGGATCGCGCTCCGGTCGCACCGGAAGGAGGCTGCGCCTCACTGGGGTCCCCCATCCCCGGCCGGTCCCCACCACGGGCCAACCTCCGGCCCTCCGCCCACACGCGGGGAGTTGAAGTCAAACTTTCCTGAGCAGCCCCGGCGCCGCGTCGGCCGGTTCCCCGGCCCGGGGCCGCCCCGTATCCGCACCCGGTCGGGCCGCCCACCGCGCTACCTGGCTCGGAGCAAAGTCCTCACCAACTCTTCCCCGCCCCCGCCCCCGAGCCCACCCCCCGCCCCGAGCCGCGCGGCCGCGAAGCCCAGGTGAGCTCGCGGGGGACGCAGGTCCCGTGGGGCTTTCACGGGCAGTGGCTGGATGGTTCATGGTCTCCACCGTGAGGGCAGCCTCTGGAAGTCGAGGATCACGGACCCGAGCTCGCCCGGCCGTCTGCTCCCCTCGGGATCCTGCCCCTCCCTTCCCCACCCCCACCCTTTCCCGAAGTGGAAGACAACAAACCCGCCGCGGAGTGCGGGCAGCCCCGGCGAGGGCGGTCCTGGCCGCGACAACACCGCCAGCAGCTCGCGTAACCTCTCTCCGACTGACGCCTGCCTCCCGGCGTACCTGACTGCTCCCGCCACCGCTCTTACTCCTCAACCGAAACTTTCCTACTTACCAAACCCGTCGCCATTACCAAGTCTTTCAAGCTTCGTCTTCCCCCTCCCCTCAACCCCCTGGGGGTTGAGCCTTCGCCCCGCTCTTTCGCCCTCTTACTGGTGTGCAGAGCTGCCGTTCAATCTTTCCGTTTTCCCATTGGGTGATACCTTGGCCTGTCTCGGGGGGCGGGCTTGTATTGACTTTTGTGTTGTGTTTACTGGAGGAAATGGCATGTCAGTCACTAGAACGAGCGCTTCGGATTGGATTGCTGCGGAGACTCCGGGGACCAACGCCAAACTTTGCACCCGAAATGGATTTTGGGTTTGTAGTCTTAGCCTTGGCTTCGTACCTCTGGGAAACAGCGCTCCGGAGGAACCGGTCGGACTACATATCCCAGAGGTGCTCGTACAGCGCAGTCTTGATAGTAAACAAGAGTCATAGGGACACGTGTATCAGCTGGTTTGTTTTGGTGTCTGGGACAAAAGGGAGGAGGCGGAGGAAGGGAGTGTTTGAAAGCTTTGGCCCCTTCTCTTACTCTGGTCCCGTCCTAGCACTCAGAACGGCTCTAGCCTCTCGCAGCACCCGTTCCCGGCCGCAAACAGCCAAAGGGGCTCGTTGCTCAAAGTTTGGCAGCTGGCCAAGGCATTGTTTCAGCGCTAGGGGAAGGAGATGACTACACACCAGCGGAAGCAGTGCGGCCTCAGGAGGGACCTACTCACCCACAAATCTCGGTCCCAGTCATAATGGGGACTATAAAGGTGGTGCTAGGCTCCCGTGGAAAAAACTAGATTTTCTTTGTTCTGAGCCTTTCTTCGTCACTCCCAAGACAGTAACTTTAAGATATCTTTGCCAACTCAGTACTAGTACACGACCAAGGTTTGTTGCGGCTCTATGCCAGGCACTGCGAGACTGGGGAATGGGCAGTTGAGAGAGAAGCTTAGGGTCTGGAGAATTTACAAAGCTGTAAAAGCTGTAAAAAGGGTGGCGGGCGAGGGCGATTACTATTTGCTTTGAAATTGAGGGAAGTCAAAACGGTGTTTTCCATATTGACCAGCTTGCGCATTGGTTACCGTAATACAGAGGGGTATCATGTGACTTAAACTGATATCATTTGTAAATCATTATCTAAGTTTCTCTGGTGAGTTTTTGGTAACCAATTCCCCCCTCCCTATGGCTTCCCATTGTTGAAAGAATGTCTTTCCACTAGGAATTCCTCCTTAAATTACTAATGCTCTGACTCGCCAGAGGATGGCTTCTCTGCTTTACAGTAACCTTCACTTCAAACATGGATATCCATCACAGCTACTATATAATTGATGTGTTTACCATTCACATTATGAAGCCACTATAAAGCCTTTTCCCTCTGAACCTTTAGTGTTTAATCGTTTAAGCTGTGCTTTAGGTTTTATATCTTTAGATCATTGTATGTATGCTTAAAGTTTAAGAGGAGGAAAATTTGACATTAGCAAGAAATCAGTAAAGTCAGACGTTTGAAAAGAACCTGAAATCATAGCTAATTATTTCTTTATTAATTAATTACATTTCTTGACATTTTAGATCTACCTGAAAGCCACATAACAAATCAAGAAACCCCAAATTACACTCATATGTTGAAAAGAGTTTTCAAATTCTTTTAGGGATTCCTTGTGTGGACCAAAAAAAGGGCCACATACAAATCTGACAAGCTCAGGGGAGGCCAGCATGGCAGGCCTTACACACTCTGAGATCTAAAGCAACCACATAGCATGGGCTGAAATTAAAGCTTTCTAGCAAAAAGCAGGTCTTGGAAGGTAGGCATGTCCTAGACCCACATCTTAACTGATAAAGGTCAATCTTTACCTTAACTAAGCCCCTCTATTGTCTTTTCACATCGCAGAAAATGTACCTTTGGAATGACTAATTTCCCCCTGCCCCTCCCCAACTCCCACCCATCAGGGCACAACCACCAGAGCAGAGACCACAAATCCCTTCATGGTGATTGTTTACTGTTAGCTATTTTATACCCACCCATCTAAAAGAAGATGTCTATTTATTTTACCTTTTTAAAAATATACATATTTTTATTGATTTCAGAGAGGAAGGGAGTGGGAGAGATAGATAGAAACATCAATGATGACAGAGAATCATTGAGGGGCTGCCTCCTGCATGCCCCTCACTGGGGATCAAGCCAGCAACCCAGGCATGTGCCCTGACTGGGAATCGAACCGTGATCTCCTGGTTCATAGGTTGATGCTCAACCATAGAGCCCTGCCAGCCGTTTTGTTTTTTCTTAACTTTTAGCCAATTTCAGAGATTCCCTTGCACACTCATCCCCTTTGCTTTCTCCCACCACCCTAATCTATCACCAATGACTAGTAATTTCATGTGACCCCCTCTCGCCGCCTCCTGTGACTGTAATATGTAAAATAAGGTGCATTCTCTGGAGCATTTTCTGTCCCTTGAGATTTTGCTTCCCAGCAGTTGTCATTAGTTTGGCTCAAATAAACACATGAAAATTCTTACAGGTTTGGATTTATCTTACATTGACACCTGTTTGAATTCTTAAAGTGAATTATTTATAAAATAGTCCTTCCTACCATGTGATCAGAGGTTTATTTTCTGTATTCACAAATAGTAATCAAACATATATTTTTTTGAAAATAGTTCAGAGGGCCAACAAAATGCCAGACTTTTCCCCTGAGGAAAAAGGACAGGATTTGAATGTATTATCGTTCAGAGGTTAATGGCGTGAACCAAAAAAGAACTCTGTGTCCGTGCAATTCTGTATATCCTTATTTTCTTCCTCTTCTAGTTTTTTCAGTAGAAGTTCATTGTGCTTTAGAATTGAAAATATAAACTCCAGCCCTAGCTGGTTTGGCTCAGTGGATAGAGTGTTGGCCTGCGGACTGAAGGGTCCCAGGTTCGATTCTGGTCAAGGGCAGCTGCCTAGGTTACCGGCTCAATCCCCAGTAGGGGGTGTGCAGGAGGCAACCAATCAATGATTCTCTGTCATCATTGATGTTTCTATCTCTCTCCCCCTCTCCGTTCCTCTCTGAAATCAATAAAAACATATTTTTTAAAAAGAAAATATAAACTCCAATGTTAAATTTCTTGATAAAAAGAAAAAAACATAGAATTCACCTCACCATTTAAAATTAAACCTGAGATATTTATGTCTAACTCCCTCCATGAAATTAAAAACCTTCCCCTCCCCTCAAAAATGAGTTCTCAAAATAGCTTGAGCCACTCCTGTCCCCTCTTCTGGGCATACACTTTTGACTAAACCTTACTTTAAAAGGTTTTTCTGCTAAGTTTTACTGAAAGCTTTGTAAGGGGGTGAAATACTTCCTCTCTCTATGGCCTTCAGGCTAAAAGCTCCAGCTATAGATATCCACTCTAACCTTGATATATAAGAAGCCTGAATTTTGAGTTCTCTTAAGATGGATTTGAGTATTGGTTCTCCCATCCTCTTGAGCTCCCTTACTCCACATTCTGATGTACTGAATATTGGCCTATCTTAGACGCATGGGGCACACAAACCGAGTACCTGTAAGAGCCTTACTGGAGATATTCTTATTGATAGGTACTGCGATGGGAATGTCACTGGGAAGGGGACCTTTGGCTGGTCTGCCAGGGCCAGCCTGTAGTGTGTGAGTTCTTGAATCTGTGCAGGAAAAATTTCACAACACGAGTCCAGATGACTATGAGGGAACATTTATTAAAGCTGGGGATGTAAAACAAGAAAGGGCTTAGCATCGAAAAAACAACAGGACAGCCTAGTTTGGGCTGCCCTTGCTCTCCAGGAAGTCAGAGAAAAGGGGACCTTGGGAACAGGTTCAGGGGACTAGCCAGTGACCAGCTGCTGCTGCCCATTGCTTCCCAGGTTCCATGTCTCGTGGGGTCCCTTAGAGTTTAGGAGGTGCATGCCTGTGGGGAAAGGAATGGCAGGGACTGCTTCCCAGAGGGAGAGCACCCACTGGTCCTTTGTCTTGAGGCTTTGGTTTCTCTCTTGTAGCGGGAATCTTAGGGGAGGTCTCAGGGAAGGGTTTTAGCCGGGTAGTCATCAGTTTTCTAGGTGTGGTCTTCACTGATGGCTCAGTGTCAGGGCAGAGGGCATAGTCACTGCAGCTGGTCCTGGTGTCGCCCACCTGGTTTTGTTGCTGATGCCTAGATGTTATCTCTAGGGAGGCGACCTTCGACCTTCGGTATCTGCTGTAAATTGCTGGCTAGTTGGTTCAGCTATTTGTCTCCGTTTCCCTATTTCACTCGGCCTGGCTTACTGGCCTGTCCCAGGAAGCATAACTTTAACCTCAGATCAAGATATTATATGTTATTATAAGTAATACTTTATCTTTTAATAGCACTTATAAAGTTGTTTCTATTCATTCATTCAAAAATATTTTATTTAGTTCCCATTATTTGTTGACCACTTTGCTAATTGATAAGGATACAAAGGTGTTTTCACATACTTTCGTTTTTTTCCCAAGTCATTGAATATAAGAGCAAAATTCTGATAGTTCAGACACAACTGATTAAATATCAGCATTAGAATTCTCACTGAGCCAGGCCAGGCCGGCATGGCTCAGTAATTTGAGCATTGGCAGAGGGTCCCGGGTTCAATTCCTGGTCAAGGGCACATACCTAGGTTGCAGGCTCAAGGGCATGTACCTGGGTTGCAGATTTGAGATTTGATCCCTGGTTGGGGCGTGTGTGGGAGACAACCAATCAGTGTGTCTCTCTCACATCAATGTTTCTCTCCTCTCTCTCTCTCCCCACCCCCTTCTATTTTTCTCTAAAAATCAATGGGAAAAACTATTCTAGGGTAAAGAACCTCAAGATGAAGAACCCAGCACACCTCACCTCCTCCACCCCCATCTTCCCCCGTAGGCATGCATCTCCTAAACTCTAAAGAACCCCATGAGGCTTGCAACCAGGGCAGCAATGGGAGCAGTTTGTCCCAGACAACCCCTCTGAACCTGTTTCCAAGGCCCCCTTGTCTCTGACTTCTTAGTGAGCCAAAGCAGACCAGCCTAGGCTCATTTCCCCAGCCCTTTCTTGTGTCTCTGTCCCCAGCTTTAATAAACTTCCTCGAAAATTCACCTGGCCCGGTCGGCATGGCTCAGCGGTTGAGCGTCGACGTATGAACCAGGAGGTCACGGTTCGATTCCCAGTCAGGGCATATGCCCAGGTTGCGGGTTCAATCCCCAGTGTGGGGTGTGCAAGAGGAAGCCAATCAGTGGTTCTCATCATTGATGTTTCTATCCCTCTCCCTCTCCCTTCCTCTCTGAAATCAATAAAAATATATAAAAATAAATAAATAAAACAATTAGTTTAGCCCTGGCTCGTGTGGCTCGGTTGGTTAGAGCATCACCCAGCCTCCTCATCTTCTCTTCTCTAACAGCTATGAGTCTATTTCTATTTTGTTTGTTAGCTTATTTTGTTCATTGGATAAGTGAAATCATATGGTATTTGTCTTTCTCTGACTGGCTTGTTTCACTTATATAATTTTCCAGGTCTATCCATGCTGTCCCACAGGGGAAGATTTCCTTTTTTATGGCTGAGTCATATTCAATTGTGTAAATGGTTGAGTGTCAATCTATGAGATATAGTGGAAAGCTTAGCTTTCTACATCCTCAACAACATTTGGTTGTTGATTTATTGATGGTAGCCATTCTGACAGGTGTGAGGTGATATATCATTGTGGTTTTAATTTGCATTTAATCCTTGATTAGTGATGTTGAGCATCTTTTCATATATCGGCCATCTGTCCTTTTTGTAGAAGTGTCTATTCAGGTCCTTTGTCCATTTAAAAAAATATATATATATTTGTATTGCTTTCTGAGAGAGGGAGAGAGAGAGAGAAACATCAATGATGAGAATCATTGATTGGCTGCCTTCTACTGGTGATTGAGTCCACAACCCAGGCATGTACCCTGACTGGGAATCGAACTCTGACCTCCTGGTTCATAGGTCGATGCAACTACTGAGCCACATTGGCTGGGCTGCCCATTTTTTAATAGGATTGTTTTATTTTTATTTTTATTTTTGGTGCTTTTATAAGTTCTTTATAAATTTTGGATTCTAACCCTTATCAGATGTATTGGCCCACCACATAGAGTGAGACTTACTTCAGCAGGGCTCTGGTGCCCACTGAGCTTGCTCCTTGAGTGTGTCTTTTGTGGAGATGGTTGGGTGGTGGTGCTTTGACCTGGTATGAAGCTATCTCCTGGATGCGCTGGTTCTCAGGCCTCCTGGGAGGTGCAGGCCAAGGTCAACCACTGCCTGTGTTCTGCCTGGGGCCACCCTGCATATGCTACAAAGCCATTTGCATATAACTGCTGCTTGTGCTTGGCTTGGAGGTGCCCAGGCAAGGCCAAGCTATAAACGAAGGCCAGTTGCTACTAGTGCCAGGTCTGGGGCCACTTAGCAAGCAATATGGGGCCTGCTGAAGCTAGATGCTGCTTGTTTGAGAGAATTTAGGAAAATCTAAAACATGAGCCAAAACAAGCCATTCATATGGGAAAGCCACTGTAATCAGCTTGGGTGGGCTTGAAAGTTGGGTGGAGTGGAGCCTCAGGGAATCACCAGTGTGGGGCAGTGTGAGCCAGGTTGATGGAAGATATGGTGCCCCTAGGCTGATTCTGTGGGGAAAGGCTCATCAAAGGAACAGTGGCTTCCACTGGCACTTTTGTCTGGGAAAAAGCTGATCCCCAGCTTTTTCCCAGACAAACAATTCAGTTCCTCCCTATATATCTCTCTTGCTTTTCAAGCTACTGCCTCCATAATGGAGTTCAGGGGGTGTGAGTCCTTTAAGAGGAACCGCCTGGGACTGTAGCAGCGTCAGTCTTCCTTAGCCTCAATCCCCACTGGTTTTCACAGCCAGAAGTTATGGGGACTTCTCTTCCTGGCACTGGAACCCTGGGCTGGTGGGCCTGGTGTGGGACTGGGATCCCTCGCTCCACAGCTGAGATATCCCTCCTGACATTTATCTGCCACCTGTGGTGTGTGATGAGCCCATTCTGCATCTCTGCCTTTCCTACCAGTTTCTATGTGGCTTCTTCTTTAATTCTATAGTTGTAGGACTTCCATTCAGCTGGATTTCTGGCAGTTCTGAATGATGGTTGTTCTCTAGTTTAGTTGTAATTTTTATTGTGGTTTGATTGCATAGTTTTAGTTGTGGTTTTGGATGAGGTGAATACCTTGTTTACTTATGCCACCATCCTGGCTGTAAATAACTTCATTTTTTAAAATTCTTTTTTCTTTTTGCTGCTTTGATTGGGTATTTTCTTCAACCTTGTCTTCCAAATTGCTGATTTAATTCCTTGTTTTATCCAACCTGTTTATTCCTTCTAGTGCATTCTTTATTTCTGATTGGTTCTTTTTATGGTTTCTATGTCCATTTTTATGTTTACTCTCTCTTTGGTTAAGTTCTCATCTATTCTTTCTCTACGTTCCTTGAGTATTCATATAACCATTGTTTTGATCTAGCTTTTTTTTTTTTTTTTTTTTTGGAGATGTCTCCTGTTCTTTCCTTTGGTGCATGTTTCTTTGTCTCCCCATTTTGGCTGCCTCTTCGTGTTTGTTTCTATGTGTTAGGTAGATCCCCTATGCCTCATAGTCTTGGGAGGGTGGCCTTATGTAGTATGTGTCCTGTGGGACCTCATGGCACAATCTGCTTGATCAGCTGCACTGAGTGCTCCAGGAATGTCCTTTGTGTGGATTATGTGAGCCCTCCTATTGTAATTGAGTCTTGATTGCTATTGGCCCATTTGTGTGTGATCCTCAAGTTGGCTGACTGTGAGCATCAATCCTGACCAGTTTATGAGCTGTTGTATAGGTGCTGGCCACTCAGAGCAGTATTTGCCTCAGCAGGGTCTGGTGCCTGCCAAGATCTCTATTTAGATAAGCTGCTTGTGAAGCTAATTGGATCCTGCTCTGATATTGTCTGAAGCTGTCCACTGGGTGTGCTGGTTTGGGGGCTGATTGGGAGGGTCATCTCTGGTGCAGGTTAGTGTCAGACACTGCCTGTGACTGACCCTGGGGAAACTTGTCTGGAGCTACAAAGCGATCCAGTTTGTGGCGGCCTCTGATGGGCCTAGGTGTGCGTAAGAAGGACCAAGCTGTGCATCAAGTTTGCTTTTAGCAGCACTGTACCTGGGGCAGGTCAGCAAAGGTCCCTAGGAACCCTGAGGTCTGCCTCCACCTATCTCTGCCTGCCAGCTGCCTGTTAGGTCAGTCACTGAAAGAGCCTCTGGCAGTACTCATGTTGCATGCAATAGGTTCTCAGTGAGTCACTAAGCAAGGGTGAAAGGTATTCTCCAGAAATATATGGGTTCAATCTTGTGCCAGGGCTGGGTCTAAGGCCCAAATGTCCCAGGGTGTATACCAAGTCTAGCTGCCACCTGCTAGGTGCTCACACCCCTTTGTGGTATTGCAGGAGGGTCTCAGAGAGTCATCAAGGTGAGGCTAGCAGAGTTTATCAGGCCTAAGGAGACCACGATTTGACCTTGTGAAGGGAAGGCTTTGTACTGGTCGGGCATGTGACAGGAAAATTTCCCATCCCAGAGCCATGCAACTCAATCCCTGTCCCAGATTCTATCAGTAGCCTGATCTCAGCAGGGAGGGGCCACTTGGAGTCAAGAGAGCGGGAGGTGCCTATGAGGTTCGGGGGAAGTTGGTGTGTGTGACCCCTACCCGAAAGCCACACTACTCAGTCTGTCCTGGATTCTGCCCAGACTTCAGTAGGGTGGGGCCACTGATAGCTGGGCTTGGATGCAGGCAGGAAGGACCAACCTGTGTGCTAAGGTCAGCTTTTCAGCAAAAGCCCCCAGGCACCCCTACAAGATCTGTCTTTGCTTGCCTCCACCTGCTGGCTGTTTGTTAGGCCCAGTCACTGAAAGAGCCTCTGGCAGAGTCGGGATGCGGGCACACATGGATCTCCCATGAGGGAGAAGTGTCAGTCAGGTTCAAGGGGAAGTGGGTGGAATGGCCCCCACCTCAAAGCCACACAGCTGTCACTGACACCCGCTAAGTCTGCCCAGAACTCTACCCAATGGCCAACGCTACTGACTTCTCAGCAGGGCCTAAACTCCCCAGGGTGGGGCAAGTGGGCTTCCAGAGTGTGGAGCTATTGCTTCCCCCTGGCTGATGCCACAGGGACTAGAGTGCTCCACCCAAAACAGTTGGAATCTGTGATATGGGTGAATGACTTACCACAGGGATCCTGGCCAATGTCACCTTAGCTCCTGCCCCAGAGCCACAAACCCCTCTCCTCAGATGACTCTAGTACACTCTGCCCTCCCTCTGCCGGAGCCCTGGGTGACTGCGAACGAAATTTTATGTTGGCACTTTAAGAGGTGCCTGTGTCTCCAGTGGACTCTGTCTCTCCCTGATGGACAGAAACCCTGCTGCTTTTCACATCGGGTATTATGTGGGCATCTCTTCCTGGCTATGGTGCTCTGGACTGCGGAGCCCAGTATGGGGTTGAGACCCCACACTTCTCAGGGGGAACCACACACACACAGCTGAGATATCCCTCCAGAACCTCAACTCCTGCCCTTGGGAGCACGGCCAGCCCTTTTCACATCTCCACCCTTTCTACCAGTCTCGATGTGGCTTCTGTAAATCCTTGGTTATAGCACTTCTCTTCAGCTAGTCTTCAGTTGGTTATTCAGGATGGTTGTTCTTTAATTTAGTTGTAATTCCAGTTTGGTCTTGGGAGGTGAGTATAGCTTCCATCGACTTCACCATCTTGAAATCCATAATTCTATTTCTCCATCATGTATTAATCATTCTAGGTATTAACATAGATAAATATCAGAATCCCTTCTTCAGTTATTTAACAAAGCCTTGGCTTATCCAGATTTATTATTTACTCCTCTACGCTTACGCATTATTTTCTTTAAGAATGCCAAAGGTCATCTAATCCTTGCCAGAGACGTAACATTTCTTGAGAAAAGTAGGGAAAATTATATCATTATTTTAAAGATGCTTTAGAAAGAAAAAGGACTCAGCACTTAATCTTACATATTTCAGTAAAATGCATAGTCCCTTGTTTCATGCACCATGTTTCACTGGCAGCATTTTTGAGCATAGTAAATGGTCTGCTACCTACAAGTGTATAACAGTAAATCAAATACAACTTGTGTCACAGGTTGTATTTATTTATGTTAAAATATATGCACCAAGCCCTAGTTCATATGGATATGCAGGAAGCATATACACACACTTTATAGTTATTTAAAATAATTAAGGGGAGACCTGGCTAGTGTGCTCAGTGGTTAGAGCGTTGGCCTACCCACCAAAAGGTCGCAGGATTAGTGTCTCTCACATTGATGTTTCTCTCTCTCTCTCTCTCCCTTTACCCCTCCCCTCTCTCTTCCACACTCTCTAAAAAAAAAAAAATCAATGGGAAAAATATCCTTGGGTGAGGATTAACAACAAAATAATGATAATAATAATAATAAAGGGGAAAACCTTTATGTTAAAAGAGTGTTCTCTGAGACATTCTTTTTTTCAAAAACTGATTTTAAAGGAGGAAGGAAGGGAGAAAAGAGAAACACTGATTTGTTTCATGCATTCATTGGTTGATTATTGTATGTCCCCTGACTGGAGATCAAACCCGCAACCCTGGTGTATTGGGACGACGTGCTAACCAAATGAGCTACCTGGCCAGAGCCTCTGAGAATTCTTAGCCACACATAATACATCCTTGAATGAAACTTCAACAGAGGATTTCCAGATAGTAGTAAGGTTTCTTAATTAGTGATTAATAACATCCACAAGTCAAATGAGAGGCATTTTAGATACTTAGACATAAATTCCTTAGCCAGATTTATTGGGTAATCTAATATACCATAATTATATAAACATACCACAATTATATGAATAGATTTTTTAAAACTCTGTTGCCATTCAGAACCACACTTTCTTGCCACATTATGCTCAGGTAGTTAGTTTTCACATATGCTCTCTCAGGCTTTCCACATGGTACAGTATGCACTACGGAAGTCATATTAAAAAACAAGCCAGCCCTGACCTGGTGGCTCGGTTGGAGTGTCGTCCCATGCACCAAAAGGTTGTGGGTTTGATTTCTGGTCACGGCACATACCTAGGTTGTGGGTTTGATTCCTGGTTGCAGTGTATATGGGAGGCAACCAATTGATGAGGCTCTCTCAAATTGATGTCTATTTCTCCTCTTCCTCTCTAAAAAAAAAGTCAATGAAAACATATCCTCAGGCCCTGGTCGGTGTGACTTAGAGCACTGTCCTGTGCACTGGTAGGTTGCAGGTTCGATTCCAGGTCAGGGAACATACCTAAGTTGTGGGTTCAATCCCTGGTCTGGACATGTATGGGAAGCAACCTGTTTCACATTAATGTTTCTCTCTCTCTCTCTCTCTTCCCTTCCCCCCTCTCTAAAATCAATTTTAAAAAAATACTGTCAGGTGAGAATTTTTTTTAATGGGCCAAAAAAAAATTCATTAAACACAATTAACATAGTATATTATAAAAGTGTGCTTTATTAATAAGGAAAATTTAAATATAACCAATACTGAAAATAATGTAACTGGCACAGCCTCAGAGTTCTTTATTAAACAGGCATTTTTTTTGCTATTCCATGAATAGTTAGCAATGAGCTTATGCAACAAAATAGTGAATATAGAATACAGAATGATAAACCAGAAATGTGGGGTCCTGTGTTTTTTTTATTAACATGGCTTTTAAAATAAATCAAACAGAAAACAAGTCATGTTATCCAAAGTATTGAGCTAATTTCATAGTAGCTTCCCTGTTCTGTTAATTAAACTTTGGGACATTGAAGCACAGGCTAGGGGAGATGAATGCATAGAAAACATTGCTCTATTCATTTACCTCCCAGTCTAAAAAAAAAAAAAGAAAAAGAAAAAAAGAAAACAAGTCATCTTCATGTAGTAAGTTCTCTTCCTACAAGAAAGTTTGCAAAATTGTTAAAGTATTCTAAAATGTGGCTGAAGTTATGCTTTACAACTTCTTGTATATATATATATAAAATCTGGTTCACATTTTAAACCACATTTTCATTATACAAGTAAGACCATAAACATTCTCTAATAAGACCACACTAGCCACAGAATAATTTTACTTGTGTATATATTTCTTTAAAACATGTTTCCAAAATGGAATTGATTGGTTAAAAGTCAACTGGTTAAAATTAAACTCTCTAGACATTGGGTTCATGTAGGCTAGAAATGTAAGGCTAGATTGCTTTGGTTGAATATAATTCATCTTATGCAGCCAAAAATAAGTCTATAAATCATCGATGAAAATCTGTTCTGGTTGAGTTCATTCTGCACTAAAGCAAATGGCAAAGCCTAATGTACATTTGGCATGGGCAGAAATTCCTTTTATCTTTGCATATGATTTTGTTTCTAAAAATTTATTTCTACCATCTTGGAGGAACCCTATGGGAGCAGATGTCTGAAAGAAAGCTACTATGGATACCAAATGAAGAACAAAAATAATCTGTGGGGATGTTAAGGACCCCAAATTATTTTTGGTAACAATTTTTTTGTAGTATATGTAAGATCTTAGACTTTTAGAAGACAACAAGTAAATTAAAATAGCTTTTCAAAAAAACTTGGTGACATTAAATGTCAAAGCCAAATTTTTAAAGATAAAGAATACAGAGAATTGCAAATGAAAAAGGAAGCAGAGGGAAAAAGTGTTAATGATCTCTTACTTAAAAAAAGATTCTTCCTATTACAGTGACTCAATTGCCTGTCCTTAAAACCATTGGTTACTGACATTATGCCAAAGAAGTCAAAATGTACTTTATTGCAAAAATATAAAAGGTTTTTAAATTGCATATGATGTTTTATACCATTTCACCAGTAGGCCAAGGCCAGCATATAACTTTTCAAGCCAGGAAAACTTTAAAAGAAAAATGATTAAAATTGTACTTACTATATATATAATGAGTTGTAAAAAGAATGTGATGCCATGCTGTATAGCATGATTCATTGCCGAGTTCCCTCTTACATGGGCACAGTCACTGACATATCATTCTGAGTAAGTCAAAACAAACACAGATCACCTATGATAACATCCTTTAATTATCTTCTTAAACAGATACTTGCAGTATATTACAATCATTTGAATAAACCTTTCAGTCAGTTTTGTGGAGTAGAAAATCATTTTATCAGTATGTCGATATTTTTTATGATCTATTCTTTAGAAAGTGATGTTAAAGCCTTTTGCCTATTAAATCACTACTCTGTTTACTGATACATTGTAAATGTAAAAAAAGGAAAAAACTGGAAATCACAGAAAATGCTTGGCATCTACACAAACACATTCTCAGTGGACTAACCACTACTGTGTAATTTTGTCACTATAGGTCTTCTTGCTCCATACGTTTGCTTCATGCAGTAGGCTCAACAATATCCATGTTTGTTCCAAACAGGGCAACTAATTGCTCTTCATAGGTGGTGATGTTCCTTTTCATAATTTCCATGCAAGGTCCCAAAAGCCTTTCGAATGCTTGCACATCCATGGCTAAGAAAAGGGGAGAATAAAAGAAAAACGAATAACATTCTTTGAAAATCTACAGAATTTCTGAGTCACTTATGATATTCTGCCTATGTCAATAATGCAATTATTATTAGATAAATATACAAGAAAAAGGCGTAAAGATAAAAATGTTCCACTTGCAAAGGAAGTAGAGTCCCTGGGCAATATGATGTGTAAATGCAAGGTTGGTGGGGGGTCCCTGATCCAGGTTGAGAAAAGAATGAGGGACTGTTAAGGGCAAGGCCTTGAAATAAAAAAAAAAATTAGTGATGTCAACACCTGAGTAAATATAAAATCCTCAGAGATGGCAAGGAGTGTTTTCTGTTTCCCTCAGGGTGTACAATGCCATGTTTGGAAGACCAAATGTTACCTTTTACAATTTTTACACTCATACCATTGTCTAGTCACTTAAAAATGGCAACCAAAATAATGCTTTCGTCCACTTCTATAACTATATAAGTCACTTTACCTGCCTGTCTCATGCATTTCTAAAAACTAAATTTATAATACACACATGGAAAATATGATCAGTCTCCACCACAGAACTAACTACAAACTAGAATTCACTTTTTTTTTTTTGCCTTTCAAAAAGGTAAAAAGGTAAGGTTTACAAAAATAGAGTGAATGGCCATTCTTGCACTGCTGGCAGCATGTAAATTGGTACAAATAAAAGTGACTTGGCAATATATACCAAAAGCTACAGAAAGAAAACCCACTTCTAAAACCATTTCTAAGGGAAAATCCTATGTATGGAAAAGCAGTCTATACACATCAAAAAGGCCCTCCCTCCAAATGGAGCCAAAACCCTCAAAATATTTACCAGTGTGTGTGTAGGGCTCGGGGCGGAGGAGGGGACACGGGGCGGGACATTAAATAGTTTATAATGTGCATATTACCCTAACAGAATGTTCAGTTTGATGTAATAAAATGAGAATATGCCTAAGTTATAATGAATGAAAAGAGCAGTTTACAAAATTGTTTAAAAACAGAAAACCATGCCTGGGGCAGGACTATAAGGTGAGGCCATAGCCTGGGCGCAAGTGTCCAGCCTCAGTGACACCCCCCCTCCCCCACCTCTCCTTCAGCACAACCCACCGTCTCCACAGCAACTATCTCTGAGTAATGAAGAAAACTGGAAACTGGGATATGCAACAAATCAAATGGTCCTCGGCACAATTACAAAGATTGATCCTGTTACAGGAATGGTTATGAATCGGACTGACCTCAAAGGGTATATGGAGGAGGCAATTCTGAGGCCCCTTGATCATAAGAATCTAGATCTAGGCCCTGGCTGGGTAGCTCAGTTGGTTGGAGCATCCTCCCCATACACCAAGGTTGCAGGTTCAATCTCTGGTCAGGGCACATACAAAAATCAACTAATGAATGCATAAATAAGTGGAACAACAAACCGATGTTTCTCTCTCTCTCTCTAAAAAAAAAAAAAAAAAATCAATAAATAAAAAAAGAATTTGGATCTAGGTGTGCCATACTTTGCAGATGTTGTAAGTACAACAAAAATGAGCTGTGTATATCTGGGAAAACCTCCAGAAATCTAGTCCTGTGGGAATTCTTTATAAAGTAAAGTATATGAAACTGACAACAGTATTGTAGTCTATAAAGGGTTAATACTATAGGTTTTATTTCCATATTTGAAAAACATCTTTATCCCCTTGGATTATTAAGATGTAATCACATAATTATTGTACCTCCACATTGTGTACTGGAGTACCTGATTTATTGAAATCATTGTTAGTAAAACTTAAATTCAAATCTATTTTAAAACAAATTTGTAATATATCTTGAGGATCATTTAGAGCAGTGGTTCTCAACCTGTGGGTCGCGACCCCTTTGGCGGTTGAACGACCCTTTCACAGGGGTCGCCTAAGACCATCCTGCATATCAGATATTTACATTACTATTCATAACAGTAGCAACATTACAGTTGTGAAGTAGCAACGAAAATCATTTTATGGTTGGGTCACAACATGAGGAACTGTATTTAAAAGGCCAGAAGGTTGAGAACCACTGATTTAAAGAGTGTTTTGTACAGATTAAAAATCATGTCAGCAAAATGTTTTGGTATAGAACTGTTTGAAAGCAAAAGCAATCTCTTTTTTGTTTTTCCATTTTCTCATTTTTAGTATTCACTTATTTTCTGGCATAATATAAATGGCAGAAATGTTTGTAAGACTTAAAAAAGTTGAATCTCTTAAAAATTAAAATACGGGTGACCACAGAGTCTGGAATTTTTCCTAACTGATCTTGTTTTGTTCTGATCATTAAACTTATCTGCTTTAGTTAACAAACAAACAAAAAACAGAAAACCCATGCACATAAAAGATGAGAAGGAACTATAAAAACGTCTTAGTTTTTCCTACCTTTTCTTATATCTCAAATTTTCTTTAATGTGAATATAATTTGTTATAGAAAATAATGGGCTTTCACTCACATCACTTTTACTAATATCTCTACTCAGGGAAATTACCTGTCATTGTCTACCTTCTCTTTTATCCAAGCATAATACTTTAAAGCAGCGGTTGCCACCGGTGGTCCGTGAAGTCCAAAAGGTTGGCGACCGCTGCTTTAAAGTATGATTAATATTATACTTTAAAACCTTTAAAAAGTGACTTCTCTAAGAGGTTAATTCTGAGGATACTAGCACATCTTAAGAACATTAAAGCTAAATTTTTTCTACTAAACTGTGTATGAAGAGTGGCTAATTACTGTTGAATCATTTTTTTAAAAGAAAATGTCATCTATATTGATACTACCTGAATTATATTTTTCATTATTAAAGTAAATTATTTCTCATATTTAAAATCTCATCTTCCAGCTAAAGATGGCATTTCTGCCAAACTACTATATAACATAAGAAGGCAATTAAAAAGCAAAACAATAAGGAAAACTGTACTGTGCTTTGACAACCTAAACATTTGTTTCCCGGGACTATGGTAAGTATTCCCACAGACATTCCAACTTCCCCCACAGAGCTTAATTCACTTTATAAAAATATTGTTTTAGCCTTCTTTTTGAGGAACACAGTGCATGTTTATTTGAAAAGTCAGATATAAATTTGGTACTCAGAATTCTTATCCTATCCTATATAATAAAAGGCGAATATGCAAATTGACCAAATGGTGTAATGACCGGTCGCTATGACATGCACTGACCACCAGGGGGCAGACGCTCGACACAGGAGCTGCCCCCTGGTGGTCAGTGCGCTCCCACAGGGGGAGTGCCGCTCAGCCAAAAGCCAGGCTCATGGCTTGGCGAGTGCAGCGGTAGTGGCAGGAGCCTCTCCCACCTCCGAGGAAGCGCTAGGGATGTCTGACTGCTGGCTTGGGGACGGGCCTAAGCCATCAGTTTGACATCCCCTGAGGGCTCCTGGACTGCGAGAAGGCACAGGCTGGGCTGAGGGACCCTCCCGCCCCCCCCCCCCCGAGTGCATGAATTTTCGTGCACCAGGCCTCTCCGTCTCCTGCACACCTCCCACCAAGGACTGAGCCCACAACCCTGACTGGGAATCGAACCATGACCTGGTTCATAGGTTGATGCTCAACCAGAGTCACTCCAGCTGGGCTGTGTAAAATTATTTTTTTAAAAAATGGCTTCCACAAACTGATTTTATAATGCAATGAATGCTTCCTTTGTTATGTTGGGGACCATAAAACCTGTGGACCCAATAAAATAATCGGTACAACATGGATACATAAAATGCAGACACAACATTTCAACCAGGAGAAGCATGCTCCCTGTGGTGAGTCCTACCTAAACACTTGACAGTCCCAATGGCGTGTGCAGAGGCTGCTCGAGGTTTGTTGGTTACCAGAGCAAGTTCTCCGAAGTACTGTCCCCGAGAACACCGAGCGATTTCCACCGCACCGTTCTCTTCCACTTCCGCTTTACCCTGACAAGGTAATTAAAAGCATCAGCTTTTACTCTGTGTGTTGAAAAAACAGAAGTTAACCTTCGTCTAAACATCAAAAAGAAGACTTATTATGTTCCTAGCTAATATGTGGATTTGTTAAAACTCACCTTCCTTTTCATAGTAATTTTCACTTCTCCAGATTCTACAATGAAAAAAGAATCAGCCAAATCTCCCTAATAAAACAAAAACAGAGAATGAAAATGCAAATTTCATTGACAAAAATCCTCTCGCCTATCATAACCCTGCAGTCAGTCCAACCCCGATGTACAGATGATTTGCCTGGAAAGTGAATCCCCATGGAGGACAGGCTTTATTTATCTTCCTAAATAGAGGTTGTAATGATTTCATTTGTAAATTTATTTGAAATAATGTACTCTCTACCATCGCATTTCTGAGTCATGAAAATATGGCAAATAACGCTGGGGTAAGAATTCCACCCAAGCATCAGCCTGGATAACGGCACAGATGTTGGAAAAGGCAGCACCATTCCCAGCAGCACCTGCTCAGCCAGCAGGATTGGCAGCAGGTGCTATGCACGCTGTGTTACAAGTAGTAGCATGGTACCCCAATGTAACAAGTAGTAACATGGTACCCCAAGATAAGCCATGGACTTTCAAAGAGAATACACCCAGACTTATTTGGAAACTGTAGATATGGGTCCTGATGTTTTGACTACAGTAAGGGACCAAAGATGCCAGTTTACTGACAATCCACCTCAAGGCCTCACAAACACTGGGGGCTTTGGGGACTGGGTGAAAAATGTGAAGGGATTGAGCAAAAACAACAAACAAAAAAATAAAACCCTAAAGAAAGTGTCATTTCTAACTGCATATCCATTTTTTCTTGGTGGTGGCTTATTTTTGTTAAGTATATTTTTAATGATTTCAGGAGGAAGGAAGGGGGGGGGGGAGAGAGAGAGGAACATCAATGATGAGAGAGAATCATTGATCAGCTGCCTCCTGCACGCCCCACACTGGGGATTGAGCCCTCAACCCAGGCATGTACCCTGACCAGGAATCAAACCTTGACCTTCTGGTTGAGAGGTCGATGCTCAACCACTGAGCCACGCCAGCTGGGCTTGGTGGTGTTTTTGAATAAACTCTGCTTTGATTTCCAATGCTGCCTTCTGAATTAAATAGTATAATATAGAGGACAGTAGATACTGACTTTTCCTGAGCCTTTCAAAGTGATTTTGAAGAAATTTAGGTACTTCAAAACTCTTTAGTACTACAATTCTAGAAATACAGTATCAGATTACATCACAAAATACTGAGTCAAGATTTACTAGTATATTATATAGAATAGACATGTATGCTTATAAATGCTCAATAGACAACTAATACCTCAAAATATCTTTAATAAACTCCAAGTAAAGTGTACATTATCTCCTTTCCCTTATCTTTACATCAGGTTTTCATATGAGCTTCATGTTAACTTTCCAAGTGTTTTGAATCATAGTAGGTCTATCAACTGCCGTGTAATTTAGTTTTCAAAACATGCTCTAAGTCCATGTAAAACTGGTGAAATCGGAGTAAGGTCTATGACCAATGTCAGTTTCCTAGTTTTGAGACTGTGCTACAAGGAATGCAAGATGCACTGGGAGAAACTGGGTGAAGAACAGTGCATGGGACTTCTCTGTATTATATCTGCAACTTCCTGTGAAGCTATAATTATGTCAAAATAAAAGGTTAAAATAAAATCATTTCAAAAGTGCTCTGTATTTTTTATCAATTTATATAGCAGAACCTTAGCCCTGTTTTCTAATTTGATTCCACTTTTTCCCAACCCTTCACTGCTCTAATCTGTAAGTGTGTGGGGTGGGGGTGGGGTGGGGGGACCAGACAGAAATTGATTTACTTATTTGGCTTCTAAAACAATTATTCTTTCCTCTGTCTCACAGACTTCGAATCTTGTTTCACATATACCCAAAGAATACACACTATTTTATTTTAATCCTCACCTGAGGATATTTTTTCCATTGATTTTTAGACAGAGTAGAAGGAAGGGACGAGGGTGAGAGAGCGGGTAGAGGGGGAGAGAGAGAGAGATGAGAGAGACACAGTGATTTGTTTGCCTCCCAAACAAGCCCAGATGGGCCGGGGATGGAACCTGCAACCAAGGTATGTGCCCTTTGACTGGGACTTCAGCCCATGACCCTTCAGCCCGTGGGCGATGCTCTAACCACTGAGAAAAACCAGCCAGGGCAAGAGAGAATGTTTTAGGAAAATAGTACAACATAATATCTGATAAAAATTACAGAACCTGGCCCTAGCCGGTTTGGCTCAGTGGACGGAGCGTCAGCCGGCGGACTGAAGGGTCCCGGGTTCGATTCCAGTCGAGGGCACATACCTGGATTGTGGGCTCGTCCCCCAGTGGGGGGCCTGCAGGAGGCAGCCAATCAATGATTCTCTCATCATTGATGTTTCCATCTCTCTCTCCCTCTCCCTTCCTCTCTGAAATCAATAAAAGAATTACAGAATTTATTAAAAATCTGTTTAAATCATTTGCTCAATACTCCAAAAATGTAACTAGGAATAAGGTACTATCCATGTGCTTTATTTGTGAACTTCAACTGTCTTCATAAACCCTACTTCTGAGCAGCACTATTCTCACCAAGGCATGTATTACTACTGACTCCAACTGGGATCTTAGAAAAGATTTGTGGTTAAATAGCATGTTGGCCCTTATTTAGTATCTGGAAGCCAGTACAGTATATGGTACAGTGTGTTTCCTTCTTGGTAATTTTTTCAGGGAGCAGCCTCAGGTGTCATTGTGAATTGATCATACAAAATTCTAGTATCTTCCAATGTACCTTCTGAGTCCTTATTAATCTCATGGAACACTCACTTGTTTTTTTCCTCTTATAAATGGCATCTTATTATTCTTTATATACATGTCGTGTACAAATATAAAATTATGCAGAAATCCATTTGATGATATAAGATATATTCATTAGGAGTTAATTATATAAATAAAAGTATTCAAATAGCTTAATGGCTATAAATTAAACCATTTTTTAACTGGTCATTGGTAAAAGTAATATTCATTTAATCCATCACTACATGCTAAAATTCATCAAGATATACAATGTATAAGAACCTTTTGGGATAGAACCCTAAACTATATTGCGTAAAAAGGATTATACCTGAGCAATGATTTGTTCTCCATCGTTGTATACTTTGGTGCCTATCACATCTACCACTTTCAGGCGTTCAGAAACCTACAAAGGAAAAAAGAAGGCTATTAAACAGATTAACTGGGAAATCTTATTTCAGAGGTTTAAAAATTGGTAGCCTAAAAGCCAAATAAACTGAGCAGCATGTGGGTTTGTGTGTGTTATATCAAACATTCAGCCTGCATTTTCACCTGGCAACAATAAACTTTGGGGAAATAGCAGCTGTTTCTTTAGATGGAGCACATGTTCTCCAGTTTACCAAAATCCCATCCTCGGGGCTTGGCTTTTCCTTTTTATGTTGCTTGCCTAGCTCTGAGTGCATTTGGACTTCCAACCCCTGATCTATTTTTACTTAAAGAGATGCTGCTAGAGAAGATCAGCTGCCTATTATGCATTCTGCAATGTAGCCAACATTTCTGCCAGGCATATACTGACAATACAACAAAGATACTTCCGTAGATGAGTCAGTGCTAACCACCAAGTATTTGGCCCAGATGCTGGAAGGATGATGTTGCCAGCCGCCAAGATGGGGAAGAGGGGCAGAGTAGGTTTAGGATGTGAGATCTGAGATGTCTGTTAGGTGTCCAAGAGGAAACGTTAAATATGCAATGAGATTAGTACGTCTGGCATTCTAGGGAGGGACCTTGTCCAATGATGTCAATTTTAAGACATCAACACACAGGGTTTAAAGCCAGGGGATCTGACAAGTTCACCGAGTGAATAAGAGTAGCCTGAATAAAGTAGCAAAGATGACTGAGAAGAGGAGGCCAGTGAGGACATGAGGGCTTTTTTTTGTTGTTGTTGTTATTGTTTTTTTGTAATTGCAAGGATTTATTTTTTGGTGAGGGGGAGAATTTTGTTCTATTTTTTGTTTCTTTTCCCTGGTATGTTTATAATAGACACTCATTACATGGAGTTAATATTGACAGTGTGCATTTAGATCATCTCTCCCTATAAAGGTATAATTAGTGGCTACTGCTGACATTTACATGGTTATTTTAAGTCTGCTTTTAGAAAGGGACCACATATACCTCTGCTGTAGATGCTCTCAGGAATCTATTACTTATAAACAATAAAACAAATGCAGTTATAGGTGGTAAAAGAAATACTGAGCTATACAAAAACCATAATTTAATCTTTTAATGAAAATATGGATAAATTTTTATTCAAAGAAACTTTTGTATAGAAATAAACATTCCTAAGGAAACAGAAGCTATTAAAACAAAATAAAAACATATACTTACTTCCAAAGATTTAAGGAATGGCAGTGACTCGATAAAATTTTCATACATTTTTCTCTTTTTGGCATTATTTTTTACAATTATTCTCCTGAAGGTTACCCTGTCCTAAAAGCAGAATGTAAAATGTTATTATACTTTCAATGTTACTTAAGATTTTTATTTCTTTAAGCATAAAATATAAAGCCATATAAAATGTTATTTTCAGTTTTTTAACGAAGCATCAGTTTATTCAGATTTACCACCATGTAATTAGGCTAACCCCACAAGGTGGCACTGTTGCACCATTTACAAAACTAGATACTAGCACTGTGTTCTTTTTCCCACCTCAACTTTGAGATATAATTATCTTAAAAGTATACAAAGTATTGATTTGATACACTTATACACTGACATGACCAGCACAGTAGAGTTAGTTAAAAGCCTTTATCACCTCACATAATTAACATTTCTCCTTTGTAGTAAGAACATTTAAGATTCACTTTTAGCAACTTTCAAATATATAATACAATACTGTTAACTATAATCATCACACTGTATATTAGATCCCAGAATTTATTCATCTGATAATTGGAATTTTGTAGCCTTTGACAAATATCTTCCCATTTCCTCCACCCTCAGCCCCTGGCAACCACCACTGTAATCAGTTTCTATGAGTTTGCACTAGCACTCAGTTCTTTTACCATAAATAATGCCTTACAGCATTACAAAATCAATTCAAGAAGACATGACCAGCATTTTTTTTCTTTTGTTAATCCGCACCTGAGGATATTTTTTCCATTGATTTTTACAGAGAGTAGAAGGGAGGGAAGGAAAGGGAGAAGGATAGAAACATGGATGTGAGAGAGAGACATCCCCTGGTTGCCTCCCACAGTGTCCAGACCAGGGCTGGGGATCAAACCTGCAACCCAGGTATGTGCCCTTGACCAGGAATCAAATCCACAACACTTCAGGGCAGTGGTCAACACTCTAACCATTGAGCAACACTGGCCAGCATGATCAGCATTTATGAGGTATGATTGACATATAACATGAGTTTCAGGTGTAAAACATAATGATTCAATATTTGTATATATTGCAAAATGATCACCACAATAAGCTTAGTTAATATCTGTCACTTTACATAGCTAAAACCTTTTTCTTTGTGATGAGAACTTTAACAATCTACTCCTGTAGCAACTTTCTTCTTTTATTATTTGATATATAACATTTGTAATCATTTTTTATTTTTCAATTACACTGGACAATACAATATTATATTACTTTCAGATGTACACTCCAGTGATTAGTCATTATAATCAGTGGTCACCAACCGGTGGTCCTCGGACCACTGGTGTCTGTGAAGTCTGAAAGGTTGGCGACCGCTGCATTATATAACTTACTAAGTGATCATCCCGATAAATCTGGTACCCATCTAACACCATACATAGTTACTAGAATATTATTGACTAGAATATTATATTCTCTTCGCTATACTTTACATCCCCATGACTATTCTGTAACCAATTTTCTTAATCCCTTTGCCTTTTTCACCTGTCCTTCCAGTACCCCTCCTATCTGGCAATTGTCAAAATGTTCTCTATTTATGAGTCTGTTTCTGTTCTGCTTGTTTGCTTACTTTGTTTTTTAGATTCAATTGTTGATAAATATATATTTATTGCCTTAATTGCCTTTTTATTGTTCACATTTTTTAAACATTAAAAAAGATGTTGCTTTTTTTTGAGAGAGAGAGGAAGGAAGAGGGAGAGAAACATTGATATGAGAGCATAAAATTGATTGGCTGCCTCCTACACGCCCCTTATGGGAGATAGAGCATGCAACCTGGGCATGTGCCCTGACTGGGAATCGAAGTGGCAACCTTTTGATCCACAGGATGATGCCCAACCAACTAAGACACACCAGCCAGGGCTGTTCATATATCCCCGCCCCCACCTCCTCTTGAAGAAGACCCTTTGACATTTCATGTAATACTGCTTTGGTAGTGATGAATTCCTTTAGCTTTTTCTTGTCTGGAAAGCTCTTTGTATAACCTTTGATTCTAAATGATAACTTTGGTAGGTAGAGTAGTCTTGGTTGTAGGCCCTTGTTTTTCATCACTTTGAATATTTCTTGCCAATCCCTTCTGCTCTGTAAAGTTTCATTTGAGAAATCACCTGACAGTCTTATGGGAACTCTCTTGTAGGTAGTAACTGCTTTTCTCTTCTTTTAAGATTCTCTGTCTTTAACATTTTGCATTTTAATTATGTTGTGCCTCTTTGGGTTCATCTTATTTGGGACTTTCTGTACTTCCTGGACTTGTATGTCTACTTCCTTCACGAGGTTAGGGAAGTTTTCTGTCACTATTTTTTCAAACAGATTTTCAGTTTCTTGCTCTCTCTGTTCTCCTTCCGGTACTCCCCATGACGCGAATATTGGTATGCTTGAAGTTGTCAGAGAGGTTCCTTACCCTATGTACATTTCCACGTCCCCCACCCCCCCCCAACCCGTTTTCTGTTCTGATTGTTTTTTGCCTCCTTATATTCCAAATTACTGATTTGATCCTTGGCTTCAACTACTCTACTGTTGATTACCGGTAAATTATTCTTCATTTCAGTTAGGGTATCCTTCATTTCTGACTGGTTCTTTTTTTATGGTTTGCATGTCCTCTTTTATGCTGATGAAACACTCACTAAGTTCACTGAGCATTCTTATAACCAGTGTTTTTAACTCTGCATCTAGCAGACTGCTTGTCTCTATTTTAGTTAGTTCTTTTTTTAAGGAGCTTTGTTTTCTTTCATTTGGGAGGTGTTTCTTTGTATTCTCATTTTGGCAGCTTCCTTGTGTTTGTTTCTATCCATTAGGTAGAGCTGCTACGTCTCTCAGGCTTGGTGGCCCAATGTAGTAGAAGTTCCATAGGGTCCAGTGGCATAGCTTTCCTCAATCACCCAAGCTGGGCACACAGGTGCACCCTCCTGTCCCCCATGTGGTCTGTGTATACCTTCCTGTTGTAGTTGAGCCTTGATTGCTATTGGCATGTCAATGGGAGGGATTTACCCCCAGGCTTATTGGCTGCAAGGACTGACTACGACCACTGCCCACCAACCACCATGGAGGATCAGCTGTGCGGGCGCCTACCTCACAGAGCAGGGCTTAATCCAGTGGGGTTCTGGTGCCTGCTGAGTCTGCCCCTTGAGTGTGCCACTTGTAGAGGTGGTTGGGTGGTGCTCTGATGTCCTGTGGGTACACTGGCTCTGGGGCCTCCAGGGAAGTGCAGGCCAAGGTCAGCCACTGCCTATGTTCTGCCCACAGATTACAATACAGTCAAACCTTGTTTCTCGAACATCTCCCACCTAGAACAATTTGGTTCTCGACTAAGAGGTTTGCAAAAATGTCTTGGTCGTCGACCAAACCTTAACAGTTTTCGACCTGACAACCCTTTCATGCTGATACCTCAGCATCACAAAAAGCATCTCTCGGGCAATAAAGGAGAGATGCTTTTGTTGCTGGCGAAATCAATGGTTAGCACAATTTTAAAACATAATGCTCCTAAGGGTGTGAAAGTGCTCACAAAACAACAATCACAGGCAACTGAATAGGTAGAAAATGTGTTGTTTGGATAAATGAAGAGCAGTTAACCAGTAACAGCATTTCGGAGGCAGTGATATATTAAAATTTTAAGGCTAGCAGGGATGGTTCTGTATACTTGAGAAGTTTTAATTGTAGATTAAACAGTACATTAGACATGTGTTGCATATAAGAAAGGTTAAAACAGAAAATCATTTGGGGGTCTGGAATGGATTATTTCAATTTATATTATTTCTCTAATGGGAAAGAATGATTCGGTTTTCAAACAATTCGTCTCTCGAACAGTTTGAGAAGTGAGGTTCCATTGTCCTCACACAGAAAGCTATGCCAAGAAATAGCACTGAAGGCTTTGGTTGTTTGTTTATTGCGTGGCTGGCTGGTTAAAAGGGAATAAAAGAGGACCATTTTGGATCTGAGTGTCTTTTCCCAGGACGAGTACATTCAGCACCTGACTTGACTGGGGAAAACGACATGAAGATTTCACTCAGCCCGGTCTTAGTGCCCCACCTTTCAGCATCCAGTCGGTGCTTAGTAAAATCCCCTGGTGCCTGGTGATCCAAATAAACCCACCTATTAGAAACAAAATACTGCCTCTACCTGGCTGTTGTCATAATGCTTTTTACAAATAACACTGAGCTCAAAGAAATATGTCACTCACCAAACCCCACAGAGCACCAGGAGAGGTAGCAGTGATTGTAGCTGCTCTGGGTGTGTTGTACATTAAGGCCAGTTCTCCAAAGCTCCCACGATTATCATAGTTACCAACACATCTTCCAACACCATCACATTTCACATAAATATCGAATGTTCCTCTGTCAGACACAGGGAAAATAAGAGGCAAAAGTAATACAGGTAAAACCTCATTCCAATAAAACCCGATGTGAGAGAAAAGCCCTGTGTGTGCAATAAAATCTCATTCCCAGCCTGCCTTTCCCCTCTGATGACAATAAGCAATAAAAGGGCATTAACATATGCCAGGGACACCAACTGGTCCAGACAAGCATGAAGGAACCATCAACTAGACAAGGGTGAGGACCATACTTGTGCCTGCTGGGGATAATGAGGCAAAACAATACACATGTGAGGTAATAAAAAAATGCTAAAAATATAACTAAGAGCAACCAAGCAGTATATGCAAAGACTGCTATCTGAGAGAATGTATATGAAAATGCTGACTACAGTTATCTGTAAACATGGGAACAGTGAAAGATTCCAGGGACATTAACTCTCTAATTAAAAAGTTTCTGTTTCTAAAATGAACATGTATTACTTTTGAGATCAGAAGAAAGTAACTATATATGTGTATGTATATATATAAAATAGTTCTAACAACTTGGTCAATCACTACTGTACAGTACTTGTGAAGGTCCTCTATCATCTAGGAAGGGCTGGCGAACTGTGGCCCACACACTGGCTGCCTGCTCTCGCAGATAGTTTTACTGGACACAAACACATGGGTTCATGCATAACCGACAGCTGATCTGGGCTGTGGCAGCAGAGTTGAGTAGCTGCAACAGAGGCCACATGGCCCACAAAGCCTAACAAACTTACATCATCTGGCCCTTTCCTTTACATCAAACCCTAAACTAAGAAAAAGCATAAGACATGGCAGAAATTCAGACTAAATATCTGATCCTGGTAATTTTATAGTTTCTCTGTGCTTATCTTTTAGTTGGAGTTCTTTTGCTAGGCAAATAAGCCTCATTTTGCATGCTACAGAACTACATACATCCAGATCTTATATTTATGTGAACTACACTCTTCTGTGGAGGGCTGTCTTTCCCTGTCCTGCAGGGTATCAGAGAACAAGGCTTCAAGGCTTGCTAAAGCACCTGTGATGGCAAACGGCTCTTTGGCTTTATCTTATTAGTTAAAGCCTAACACAGACGCAAAAGGGAGTGCTTTTATTAAAAAATGGATTAGGAATGGTAAAAATACAATACAAACAAAAACGTAAAAAAATAGAGAAAGATATTAATGAATAAGGAAGGGAATACTGACTTTTAATACAATTCACAGACAGAATGGCTGTTTCAAGGATACCATCTAGAATTTTTTCATGAATAATTATTTTTCATGTCTAGATTGACCCTTCTATTTCAGACTATTTACACTTTTGCACTAAAACTGTTCTCTACATTTTCTACTTTGAATAAGGTAAAATATACAATAAACGTGCTGATGAGAAAGTAAGCAATAGTCCAGTTGAAATCACGAATCTAACATCTGTTAAAATACTGTGTGCTGCTTTTTTATATAGATCCCTTCCCCGATAACGTGAGGCCTCAGGCATGGAAAGAACACAGAGAGCTGGCGGCGGGGTTGGCTCTACACCCATCATCTGGGCGATCTTAACCTACTCACGTCACTCCTGTGTGCCTGGGAGTTGTCACCTGCCCAGTGGGTGACTAGGAGCTACCGGAAAAGGATGTGCTACAGACAAACTAAGGGAATTATTATAGTCAAACCACCTACTAAGAGAAGATGAATCCTGTACTGTACGTGGGGTTCTAATATGCCCCTACAATTAAATACAAGTAAACAGTTGAATACATTTCTGAGGTGTTTCATTGATGAAAGCCATTAATGATACCAAAACGATGACTTTAACTTACATCTGAGACAAGTGGTTCTGTTCTGTTCTGTTCTGTTCTAAAATCAGACTCCACCGCAGCTCTAGCTACGACTCCCTGAGGTCACGGGAGCATGTGGGATGAGGGAATGGAGGCACCAGTGAAAACCCTTGATTCAGAGAGCAGGCACTGCTGAGTTACGAAAGGCAGCACCCAGAGTCAAGATCAAGGAATGAGGACTAAGCAGACAGCTGGCGAATAATTTTCCGCAAGGCTTCTGGGTTGAACACAGTTGTACCCAGAGAAGCAAACGTGATCCAATAAATCAGGCTGGAGACGATCTGTGTCCCACACAAAGCGAGAAGGGCTGGGGATACCAACTGTCTCATGAATACGTCATCATCGCTTTACAAAAGTGAAGAAATACAGACTCCATTCAGACTGCTCTCTATTATGTTCTAGAACTCTTACCTAATTACCCCTAAAAGCATCCAGAGCGGGGTTACAGTGCCTGTTAGGTAGTAATCAGAGTAAAGAGGCAAAAGCAACTATGTATTAATTTGCTATCATTATAACAATTGAAATTTTACAGGAAAGGTTCGTTACATTTCAGCAGGGAAGTTATGCAAAACTTACCTATCGATGACGTAAAAGTTGTCACCATCATCACCTTGATCAATTACGTGTTCCCCTTCTTTGACCAATTTTTCAAACATGGCATCTAATACTTGAGACATCTGCTCCTATTTTTAAAAAAAGAAAAGATATAATCTTTATGTTTATCTAGAACATGTTTTCCTAAGTAATCATAATTAGTTTTATATTTCTGTGAATAAGTGCAAAGAATTGGAAATATCACCATTGCTATTAAGTCATGTCAAAAAAGAAACAACAGTCTTTCTGACCACATACAAAGATGATTAAATGTTTACTCTCATATTCAATATCTAAATGAAAGTAATTATAATTAGTCTATTTCAGGATATTTGCAATTATCACCACTTTAACATGAAAAATCAACCACCAAACCACATAAACTTTGTGAAATACAATCTTAGCAACTAAAATGACCAGGTTAAGCAAAGAACTATTGCAAATATCTTAGGGGGGCGGGGGAGGGATACAAGTGGAAAACACAGACTGAAGAAACAAGATGCTCTGGATGAAAAACACGAACAGACCACATGTGACTCTTCCTTTTGAACATTTCACAGGCAACATGAAGGTATGAATACACACAGTATAGAGTATGGGAAGGGGAAATTGATGGAGGTGAGATTTCTATAGCACAGGTGAGCTAAATGGTAGGTGGCAGAGAGAGGGTACAGCCCAAAGTAGGGTAGATGGGCCTGCAGCGTGAAGGGGTCAACCAACTGTCAGGGCACCATCAGGCTGGAAAACACCTGGCTCGGTCAGGAGGGACTGATTCACCAACACCTAATTTCCCTTTTCTGTTTGTTTTGTTAATCCTCATCCGAGAATATTTTTCCATTGATTTTTTCCTCCCATTGATTTTTAGAGAGAGTGGAAGGGAGGGGGAGAGACACAGAGAGAGAAACATCAATGTGAGAGAGACACACTGAATGGTTGCCTCCTGCACGCATCCCGACCAGGGGGGGATCAGGTCAACGCTCTATCCACTGAGCCAAACCAGCTAGGTTTCCTTTTTGTTGTTGTTTGTTATAGCCATTTATATGGGTAAACTGGTTTTGATTTGCATTTCCCTAACGACTAACCATGTTGAAATTTTTTCATGTGCTTATTGGTCATTTGTATATATATTCTTTGGAGAAATATCTATGCCTATATTTTGCCCATTTTTGAGTTGAGTTGCTTCTCTTTTTGTTGCTGAATTGTCAGAGTTCTTTATATATTCTGGATACCAAGTCCTTATCATACATATGATTTGCAAATATTTTCTCCCATTATGTAAGTTGTCTTTTCACTTTTTAAAAAATAATGTTCTTGGATGCACAATTTTTTTTTATTATGAAATCCAATTTATCTTTTTTTCTTTTCTTACTCCTGTTTTTTTGGCATCTAAGAATCCACTGCTAGACCCAAAGTCATGAAGAAAACCTCTGTGTTCTTGTCTAAGAGTTTCATAGTTTTAGAGTTTACATTTAGGTCTTTGATCCACTTTGAGTTAATTTTTATATATGGAATGAAGTAGGAGTAAAGCTTTGTTCTTTTATGTGTAGATATTCATTTGTTGAAGAGACTACTCTTTCATTATTGAATGGTCTTCAAATTCTTGTTGAAATCAAATAGCCATAGATGTATAAGTTTATTTCTAGACTCTCCATTATCCCATTGTTCTATATGTCTATCTCTATGCCAGTAACACATTGTTTTTTTTAAATATATTTTTACTGATTTCAGAGAGGATGGAGAGGGAGAGAGAGAGATAGAAACATCAATGATGAGAGAGAACCATTGATAGGCTATCTCCTGCACGCCCCCTACTGAGGATCGGGCCCACAACCGGGGCATGTGCCCTTGTTTGGAATCGAACCTGGGACCCTTCAGTCCGCAGGCTGATGCTCTATCCATTGAGCCAAACCAACTAGGGCAGTAGTAACACATGTTTTGATTACTGTAGCTTTGTAATAAAAGTTTTGAAACTGGCAAGTGTATCTTCTAACTTGTTCTTTTTCAATATTATTTTGCTATTGAGGCTCCCTTATTATATATACAATTTTAATACATTAAGACAACAAAATGTTAATGTTTTCATGATTTAGCTTCATAATACATCTTACCAATTTTAGCTTTTACAAATAAATTAATGCTAATAAAAATATTTTTTAAAAAAGATTATGGGATCTCTATAAATACAGACATATTACTAAGTAAGAAAAAAAAAGATCTGGGCAGAACACTGTGAAGAATTTGCTGCCACCAATATTTTAAAAAGGTTATACTTACATACACGTAGCACAGCCCTGGAAAAATGCACATGATAAAGCTAAGAGAACTTGGCTCCTGAGAAAGTGGGCTGCTGGGCGACAGGGATGACACGGATATTTCCTTTCACTGACTGCTCTTTTGTTGTTTTAGAATTTTTACTCCTTTGTTCTTTTTGAATTTCTGTAAATTGTATATATATACTGCTAGACCCAAGGTCATGAAGATTGACTTAAATATAACATTTTAAATTCCTTAAAAAACCCAATTCTCCATTTTAACAGAGAACATAACATTGCATCTTCATGTGAGCTAAGAAAAACTGCTGGGAGGACAACGGCGATGGGTAAGGGAAGTGGTTTTCTCGCCTGCCCTGGGTCTCTGTGTGAACTCTGGCACCTCTTCATGAAACAGCAGCCAGGGCTGAAGAGGAGGCCAAGGAGGCAGTAAAACGGTGCTTTCTTAATGTGGTGCTAATTGACCCCACAGGGGCCATTTTACCCAAATGCGTTCACCAGCCAGGCAACATATGGTCACCTATCAAAATTATAACGTTTGATTAAGTGGTTTACTAATATTTTGTTTCCCTTACTGTTTATATGTCAACTCTTTTAGGGCAGATGGAGGGGTAATATTACTTTTATTGATCAGCTCTGGCTGTAAATGTCAAATGGAGACACAGCTGAAAAACACGGCTATACAAAGTATTTTTGCTATCTTTGAATTAGCTGCATTTTAAAACATAAAGCTTAAGAATGCATATAAGGATATATAAAAAAGTCATTCCTGAAAAAATACAGCACAATTAATTCTTCCAGAACTTCTCTATGTGACAGGTGTCTGTTCTAGTCAATCAAAATGTAATTTCCCCATAATTATGCACAGACTGGGAAGAACTTAGGAAATAGTTAATATGCAGAGGCTTATCACAATGACTGACAACTACTGTAGGCAATCCACATATTATTCTCCGACAGAATGCAGTTTCAAGGCTGAGATCAGTAAAAGGGCTCCGACTCACTTAAAAGTAACAATTTAGCGCGGCTGGTATGGCTCAGTGGTTGAGCATCGACCTATGAACCAGGAGGTCACAGTTCAATTCCCTGTCAGGGCACATGCCTGGGTTGCGGGCTCGATCCTAGTGTGGGGCGTGCAGGAGGCAGCCGATCAATGGTTCTCTCTCATCATTTATGTTTCTATCTCTCTTTCCCTCTCCCTTCCTCTCTGATATTAATAAAAATATATTTTTAACAAATAACAATTTACTCTCCATTAATGAAAGAGATTATCCTATAGCTTAGGAAAATTATTTCAGTTTGCCTCATATTAAAAATATTTCAGAAGAAAAATGGCCTACTGAGTTGAGCATTAAAATATTCATGAAAAGAATATCTTCAAAGAGACTAATAATTATAAATGCTGTGCTTAGCGTATGAATATAAAGCACTCCAAGGAAGAATGTTCTGAGGCCTAGGAGTTGCAAGATTTTCAGGATAAACAATGACTTCAGGAAATTCAAATGAGAGAGCAGACACGAAGCCAAGATTGTTCTTCTTGCTAGTCAGTCATGACTGCTTCCTGTTCCTCCGGGGAGTTTTCTTCCCATCATTCCAGCTAGACACCGGGAGTCATCCCAGACTCTTCCGTCAGATGCCAATTTATTCGATCAGCAAGTACCAGCTCCTGCTAATTCTGACTATTTTGTGAAACCATCCCTTTTCCCCTTCCCTAGTTGGGCCCATTTCTTCTCCCTGGATCATAGCACTGTTTCCCCCACCGAGCTCCATTCCTTTGTCCTTGCCCTGTCACTCTCCCATCTTTAACTCAACCCTCTACGAGGCCACCACCATGACCTTAGACACATCTGATTGTCACATCCTCTGCGTGCCTGCCCACTGCGTCCAGTACGTGTCCCATGCTACAGCGAGGCATCAGGAATGGTCACACAACACACGTCTGAGCTCCCGCCTCTGGATGTCTCCCACTTGGGGCTCCAGTGCTAACACTCTGTACTTTTCTTCAACTGGCAGTCTCCTCCTCATTTCCTGAGGTGGCTCCTCCAGCCTCCTGAGTCCTCGGGTGAGGCTAAGAGACCCTCATCCTCTCGTAGTGCCCTGACCGTCGCACAGCATTTATCATGTTGTACCCCAATTGCTCTGTATGCGTATTTGAATCCCTCCTCGATTTTCGTTCCAAGAGGACAATACCACGTCTAAGTATTTCTGTGGCCTTCAACACTTTAGACAGGCCTTGGGACACAGTGGGTAGTCAAGGAATTGAATTGAAAGAAGTTGCTGCATTATAAGCAGATTATAGGCATTGAACATGTAATTCAAATAAACGCATTTGGGTTATTGTAAAAAAATGTATACCATAAAAACTAGAAAGCTACTTGAAATAAGAGCTTAACCTAAGGTCTTCAATCTGCCAAGTTTGAGGATAAGTTTCTTATTACATACAGGTGGTAATTTGCTGAGAAGAATTAACTTTTACTTATTTATATTCTGTATCTTTCCTAGAAGGGAAAGTGAGACAGTGGGGGAAATAAGTCAAAATGGTTTGAGCTCGCACTCAATAAAAGATCTCTTGGAAACAATATGTAAATAATATTTGCTTTTTACCTATAAAACATTCAATAATGATAATTCATTAATTAGTAGTTTTATAAACTAGCTTTTTCTTTGTTAAAAAATAAATATAATGAAGGCCTTTAAATATATATATTGAAGACTTTAAACAAAGTAGCAAAAAATGTCTAAAAAAATTCCCATGTTTATAAAAATAATCACTTTACAAAAATACTCAGCCACCCCGCCAGGGCTACACTAAATTCTTAAATTTTCTATCTTAATTCCATTTTTTAGTCTTCTATTATTAGATAGAATAACCAGCAACCCCATTCTTTATAGCTCCTAGTTTTGCAAGCTAAGGGATAATTTAATTAAACTGGTCAAAACTTAAAATGTGTGGTCCCAAAACAAGATCTCCAAAGTCGTAAAATGTAATCAAAGTTCCTGAAGAGCATGATATAAACATTAAATGGTATTAGAAACAAGAGCTTTTAAAAATATGTTTGTAATAAGACCCAGTGTGGACTTGGCATAATGCAGTACCTTCCTCTTTATAAAAATGGCCTTTTAAAGTAAACCTCACCATAAAAAGAGTGGGTCTAGATGTAATGCCTTCTTCTCTAGGCCATCAATCTGAAAACTAAGACATTGACAACGTTTGACCGAAAAAAAGTTGAGATAAGTCACCAAAGTTGACTCAGTGTTCACAGCTGGAACACGGCAGCAGGGGCTCTTTCCCAAATGACCGTATGGCAGTGAATTCGCATCATCTGTGATGATGGACGTGAAACAGGGCAAAATCTGAGCAGCATGCTCACTCATACTGAGAGGGGGTATTCTAGAAATATACCCCAAACCGAAGTCTAGACATTTCAAACTCCTTACAAAGAACAAAAAAATACCCCTACCTTTAAAACCAAGTAAAATGTTATTTTGAAAACATGTATAAGTTATAGATTAGAATATAGTTACTATTACCAGCGGGGCCAGGCACATCCCTGCATGTTCCAGGTGGGTGTACCAAGAATGCAAGGTCCTAACTTTTCTTCTGCTGGGCCATTTCTCAGGGCTTTGTTTATAGCTTGTAACTTTGAGGGAGGAGATAATGTCTTCCCCCAGACAAACAGCAGGTCTGCTTACTCCTTGCTCCAACAGCGTGAACCTCCCAAGCTCAACACAAGTGTTCCTCATACAACCCACTGCGTGTGCAGGCACCCACGGTGGGGCCTTTACATCGCCCGGGTGATGTTAGCTTGCACAGACAGTGAAATCCAAGACGCTGCACAGTTCTTCACACAGATACTGAAAAAACCGTTTCTATTATTGAGATTTATCTTACCGGATCCAGGTTCTTAAATAGCAGGATGTCTTTACAAGCCTCTTGCAATCGATTTCTTTGATCATCAGTTTTTGGATGTATAATCTAAAAAAAAAATTAAATAAACAATTAGTCTACTCTTCTTACTTGTGAGAATAAAATTTCCTAGTAGGATGTTAAAAGGAAGATTTATGAGTGCTGAGGTTTATTTCGGTGACTAGACACCAATCAGCCCACTAAGTAGGGGAAATAATACAATTTATCTCAGGGAAGGGTTGCACATTGATTAATACACTTGAATGTTTTTCTTTAATTTTTCAGTAACAGTTGACATTCAATATTGTATTAGTTTCAGGTGTACAATATAGTGGTTAGACATTTATATAATTTATGAAGTGATTCCCCCTCTAAGTCTAGTTCCCATCTGACACCGTAGTTATTACAATATTATTGACTATATTCTCTATGCTGTACTTTACATCTCCATGACTATTCTAAATCTACTTTGTACTTTTTAATCCCTTCACTTTTTCACCAAGTCCCCCAGCCCCTCTCCCATCTGGCAGCCATCAGTTTATTTTCTGTATCTGAGTTTTTTTCTGTTTTGTTCATTTACTTTCTTTTTTAGAGTCCACATATAAGTAATATCAATGGAATTTGTCTTTCTCTGACTTATTTCATTTAGTGTAATATCCTGTAGGTCCATCCACGTTATCACAAGTGGTGAGATTTCATTCTTTTTATGGCCGAGTAATATTCTGTTGTATAAACAGAGTGGGGCAAAAGTAGTTTAATAGTTGTTCATATGGAAAATAATATAATAAATCATAATACAGGAATAAACTCTGTTTCGCACATTCACAAATGTTAACCTACTTTTGCCCCGCCCTGCATGTACCGAGTCATCTTTATCCAATCATCTATTCACGGGCACTTAGGTTGCTTCCGTATCTTAGCTATTGTAAATAATGACACAATGAACACAGTGGTGCATATATATTTTCGAATTAGTGCTTTGGATAGCACTTGAATGTTTTTCAAAGGAGTGGTTCCCCCCAGGTTAGCAAGTTCAGACTCAGGCAGTGGTGTGTTTGGTGCCCATGCATATTTTAGAACTTACCATGGGAAATGAAAATCAGCACTTCAAGCCCATCTCAGATGGCTAAACACTAATGAAAATTATAGGCCCAATAAGAACTGAGGAAATTTACAGTGTATATGTGTATGTGTATGTGTACATATATATACATCCTATTTGTGTGTGCAAACGACTATTAGCCACTGAGAGAGGAAGTCACTGCATTTTTTCTTATAGGGATATAATATATGCAAACTTTTGTTCACTAATTAATATTCATCTCAAACCACATTCTAAGGCAGTGATGGCGAACCTATGATACACGTGTCAGAGGTGACACGCGAACTCATTTTTTTGGTTGGTTTTTCTTTGTTAAATGGCATTTAAATATATAAAATAAAATAAATATCAAAATATAAGTTGCTGTTTTACTATGGTTGCAAATATCAAAACATTTCTATATGTGACACGGCACCAGAGTTAAGTTAGGGTTTTTCAAAATGCTGACATGCCGAGCTCAAAATGGTCGCCATCACTGTTCTAAGGTGACACATAAACACAGGAAAAAAAAACCAGATTCGATGACGACTAAAGCACTGTATTCAAGAAACTTTAAAAATGTGGGCATTAACTAAATCATGCCAACCAAAATTCACTCCTCCCTACTTTAAGGAAGGTTAACTAATAACACAAAACAAAAAGTTATTTCGTGCTTCATGAAATTCATTGAGACTTTGAGCCAAAGCAATCTTATATGTTTGCCGCTGAGAAACTCTATCCTCAGAGAGAAGAAGTTGGGGATACCATGTCACCACTGTTGAACTAACTTTCTAGGTCCAACATGCTGGGTGCCATGTTGGCAAACCAAAACTTTAATAACTTTTGTGTACTTGTAAATGCTCTACTTTACCAGAAATGTGACATATCCAGTCACCAATCCCTGAAAGTTAAGCCAACTCTGGTCTCTACATCAATTTCCTTGTTCCGTGTTCATTTTCTATCTTTTCCCCCAACCCTCCTGGTGCTGTAATCGCCACAGTAAAAGAGCGAAATGGGAGTTCCTTGAAGATCTTCAGGTCACATAAGTCTCCTTATCTTGCTACCACTGGATTTTATGTATATTTCAGGAATATATGCATTACTGATGCTATGACTTCGGGATGCAGTATCTGCTTTTCTGTATTAAAACTCAATCTTACTAAAGCATTTTTGAGAGCTACAGAAATAGATTTTTGTTTATATTTTAAAAGCCAAATTAAAAAGGAGGACTTTTGTAAAGCATGTACTTAAAAAAAAAGTAAATTATTACTTCCATTTTCCAGGCAGTGTAATCTCTAATTTAGCTTACTTTTTACTAAATAAATAATAGAAAAACAAAGCTAAAGAATTTGCTTCAAACCAAAATGATCAAATTTTTACAAAAACATTAGGACCTCCAAGAAATCAGTTTCTGAGCAAACTATGACGACTCATAGACTTAAAAAGAATAACAACTGCTATACTGACACTTTAGATGTTATTTTATTCTGATTTTTTTGTTCTTGTATTATTATTTAGTAATTATTGTTTTATTTTCCTGTATTTCCTTTTTGTTGAATTTATTGGGGTAATGCTGGTTAACAAAATTATATGGGTTTCAGGTGCACAATTCCACAAGACATCATCTGTGCACTGTATTATGTGTTCATCACCAAAGGTCAAGACTCCTTCCACAGCGATAATTTATTTTTCCTAGTATTTCTAGTAAAGAAAAATACTGGGAAGAGACTTCTATTCCTGTTAATTTATAATAACAGAAGCTTATTCTGAAACAAAAAAAAACATAGTAAAGCCAAAGCAGTATACAGATGCAACACAATTGCTATCAAGATACCAATGGTGTATTTCACAGAACTAGAACAAATATTCCAAAAAATTATATAGAAACACAGGAGACCCCAAATAGCCACAGCAGTCTTGAGGAAGAAGAACAAAGTTGGAGGAATCACTATGAGAAAGTTGTATTTTTACAAAAGAAATAAAACCACAAACTGCAGTGATTTTTTTATATTCGCCTTTCCTTTAGCCAAAGAGAGTCTTTGGATAAAGTAATTCTATAGAACTTGAAGGAGAAGTAAGCTATAGAGATAAGACTAGGGCAAGAAACAGTCAAAATAATTCCATTATGTCTCCTGTTTGTTAACATCTTTCCTATTATTATTTTCCTTACCCAAATACAGAAGTAATTTAAAATTAATTTATTCAATAAATTACATACCCTGGACTCCGTATCATCCTCTTCTTCATCAGGATTATAAGCTTCTGCACATACTATAAAAAATAAAAATGGGCATTTTAAAGATTCTTTCATCAAGAAACATACTATAATAAATATCTATCTTAAAAAATTAATAAACAGGAAGAGTAGTACCATGGTGGTCTAAAAACCATGAATTCGCCTCATCCAGGGCAAGCGGTATATGCCAAACCAGTTTCCTCTTGTAATATATATGAAATGTATTATAGTAACAGAGCTACGCTTTAAGACACTGACAACTGCTTTGTTGTTGTTGTTAATCCTCACTTGAGGTTATTTTTTCCATTGATTTTTTTGAGAGTGAAAGGGAGGGAGGGAGGGAGAGAGGCGGGGAGGGAGGGATGTGAGAGAGACACATGGATTGATTGCTTCCCATATGCAGGATGGAAACTGCAACCCAGGTATGGTCCCTTGACTGGAAATTGAAGCCACGACCCTTTGGTGCATGGGGTGATGTTCTAACCACATAGCCAGACTGGCCAGGATCTGACAATTGCTTTTTGTTTTTTCTTTTCAGAGAAACATAGCTTACCCTGTTTCACTTTCATTTCCAAGCTATGGAAATGCATAAAATCTAAAAATTACCTAAATAAACAGCAAAATAAGTCTAAGTCTGCTATGAAATGATTAATTATAAAGTTAGGAGTAAATTTCACAAATTACCCATAACCCAATCTTCCAGGAGCAAATACTATAACATTTTGCATAGTCCTACCCAATCTTTATTCTGGATTGAGTTCATACTGCATATGCAATTTTAAAACCTTCTTTAATAATTTTACATGCCATTAGATACATTTTGTAAATATTGTTTTAAGGACTGCTGATTATTCATCATGAGCTATAATTAACCACTCCCCTAATGCTAGACACTTAGCTGACTTCTATTCAAACAACCTTGCAATAAATATCTTCATGCAGAAATATTTGTCTACATTTCAGATTATCCTGTAGGAATTATTCCCCAAATGTATTTTTTTGGGGGGAGGGGGTGTTGTTAAAAGATATGACAATTTTTAAGACATACTCATCAACAAATTTCTTTCCTGGGAGATTGCACCCATTCACTGTCCTACAAAGATTATATGTAAGAAGACTCCTCTAAACTGTACCACAGAGTTGGATATTGATGCTTAAAATCTTTGCAATTTAGATGAAAAAAGGTTTCAAATTTTTGAAAATGATGATTGAACTTGAATCATTTTCAAATGTTTATAAGTTGACTATATTTTCCCCTTCCTCCTTATGTATGAGAAATTTATGTATGTATTTGGTATTCTTTTTGACTTACACAACTTTAATACCACTTTGTCATATTTTTCACAAGCACTTTATCCAGTTTGCCTTTTAACTATAATTAAAGTTTTTACAGATTACACATTTATTTATTTTTAATGTACTGATATCAAGGGAGAAATTTCCCCAATATGATTTAAATTAAAATGTTAAACATCACAAAATACCACTGGTTCTGAGTTTGGAAATTCCTTTTTTATTTGCAAGTCTAAAGATTTGTTACTTCTCTTTTCTTTCAGTTTTTTTAAAAGTAGATCTCTTCACATTTACCCTTTAACCCACATGAACTTAATTCTGCCATAGATATAGAAATTTAAAGAACAGAGAATAGGCAAAAGGCTGAGAAATGTCTTTCTAAGGGCCTCAAATGGCGTCAAGAATATTATCATCATTAGTACTGCTATTACCATTATTACTCTAAAACCTGACATTAGCTTTTGTTTCTCTAGGCATTGCTCTATATATGCAGGCCAGAGTTATTCTTTTTTTAAAAATTAAATTGAAAAAATTTCCATCACCATTTATCCCCCATACCCTCTTTCACCTCCGCCCAGCACCCTGCCCCCGCCCCCCCCCTCCCCCATACCCTCTTTCACCTCCGCCCAGCACTGTTGTCCTAGTCCATGAGTTCTTTCTCTCTTTTTTCCCTCCATGGCCCCTGCCTTCCCGCTCTTGGCCCCACCACTCACCGGAGAGCTGTCAGCCCACTCTCTATCTATGAGTCTGTCTTGCGTTTGCTTGTTAGTTTAGTTTGTTCATGAGATTCCACATATGAGTGAAATCATATGGTATCTGTCTTTCTCTGACTGGCTTATTTTACTTAGCATAATGTTCGCCAGGTCCATCCATGTTATTGCAAAAGGTAAAATATTATTATTTCTTATGGACAACTAATATTCCATTGTGTAAATGTACCATAGCTGTTTTATCCACTCATCTATTAATGAACACTTGGGCTGCTTGCAAATCTTGACTATTTTAACTGACGCTGCAATGAACATAGGAGTGCATATGTTTTTTTGAATTTGTGTCTTGGGTTTCTTCATATAAATTCCCCAAAGTGGAATTGGGTCATAAGGCAGCTCCATTTTTAATTTTGTTTTGTTTTGAATCCTCACCCAAGGAGTGAGGATATTTTTTCCATTGATTTTTTAGAGAGTGAAAGGGAGGAGGGAGGGGGACAGAGAAAGAGAGGAGAGAGAAATATCAATGTGAGAGAGACACATTGATTAGTTGCCTTCCACAGAGGCCCCAACTGGGGGTGGGGATGGGACCTGCAACCCAGATAAGTACCCTTGACCAGGAATCGAACCCACAGCCATTTTTAATTTTTTGAGAAAAATCCATTCTGCTTTCCGCAGTGTCTGCACCAATTTGTATTTCCACCAACATGCACCAGGGTCTTCCTTTCTCCACATCATCGCCAACACTGTTGTTTGTTGATTAATGCTCAGCCATTGTGACAGGTGTGAGGTGATATCTCATTATGGTTTTAATTTTCATTTCTCTGATAAGTGACATTGAACATCTTTTCATGTTTACTGGCCATCTGTATATCCTCTTTGGAGAAGTGTCTATTTAGGTCCATTGCCCATTTTTTAAGTTGGATTGTTTGTATTTTTGGTGTTGAGTTTTACAAGTTCTTTATAAATTTTTGATACTAAAATTAGATGTATAAGCGAATGTTTTCCTATTCAGTGGGTTGTCTTTTCCTTTTGTTGATGGTTTCCTTTGCTGTGCAAAACTTTTTAGTTTGATGTAGTTTCATTTGTTTATTTTTCCTTTTGTTTCTCTTGCCTAAGGAGATGTATCAGAAAAAATATTGCCACAAGAAATTTCTTTCAGTCCTTTCTTGTGAAGGCTCCCATATAAATGTAAAAAAAAAATCAATTAAAATCTGTATGCTTTTCTCCTGTTAATCTTATGTCGCTTTAGTACTTAGGCCCAGCTAGGGACCCAAAGAAGGTATAGGAGAATTTTTCCTCCCCTACATTCCTAAAGCTTCTGCCTGGAAGTGATACATGTCACTTCTGCTAAGAAGAAATATATATCACACTAGTGGCCCGGTGCACGGATTTGTGCACACTGAAAGGAAATTAATTAGCAGAAATATTTTAATATCACTATTCACCCTTTCTCTATAATAGAAGTGTCAACCAAATACACAATCGACAATGACAGATCAAAACACATGCGTGCGATTGGCTCCAGCGAGAGCTTTATATGTATCACGCATGCACGAGTCAACATTTATCTTTAAATTGCCAGTGCACATCATATGTACCGGCTGGTTGGTCGGTCGGATGGTCAGTCAGTCAGTCACTTAGCCTTTTATATATAGAGATTTCATAGGACAAGTGTCATGGCCATTCCTAACTTCAAGGAGACAGGGAAGTATAATTTTACTGTGTGCTAAGAGAAGAGAAAACCAGGATATTGTGAAGAGCCCTAATGACCAAAGAGACAATCTGATGGCCCTAAACCCAAGATTTCCTCTCTCTCTCTCTCTCTCTCTCTCTCTCTCTCTCTCAGGCTTAGAAGGGGAATAGAGGAAGTACTAAAATAACCTCACAGCTTACTTAAAATACAAAGAAAAAAGTTCATTAAATTAAAAATTTAACAGAGTAAGGCTTATAAAATCAGAACAGAATCATTACAATTTCCTTAAAACTTCTTTTCAAATAACAACTGAATATTTAATGATTAACTATATAACTTAATATATTCCTGCATCAAACTATTAAATTATTATAATCCACCATGTTGCTGCATATATTTCAGCTACAAAAAAAGCAATATATATACATCCTGTACTTATCTTGCAGAAATGTTGGCAGGCTTCAATAAACAGTACTTAAGTGAATATTTAATGACCAGACCAGTATGTTTATGGCAGCAGAATTTTATTAAAAGGATTTTAGTTAAGACTGTATAACCCTATCTTGGTCAAATGATAGGAATACCTTTTCCACTTAATCTAGTTTGTTCTACTCTCCCGAGGGTTATCAATGGGGCTTTAATAATCAGCTCTTCATAAGCCACCTCTGGTTCTATAAAATTATGTTCTAAACTTCATTCAGGTAGGTTCCTAAATCATCCCAGACATATAATTACCAATCCTAAAAAATACCTATAAATTTTTTTCCTGCTGGTTTCCTTATAAAACATTCTATTGTCTCATAAGTATTTCAGATGTACTGTATTAAACAGTTCACTAAACTGCCCTGATTCATTACAGAAATCATTATTCTTGTTGTACTTTAACAAAAGAGGTATTTTCAATAAGACTGCATAATTTGCCAATTCCTTTCTGTTTTTATATTTCTAAAAACAAGTTTCTTCCGCCTGTCTACCACTCCTCTTTAAGTGACTGTATAATCAAGAACCATTCATACCTCACAAATAAACCATCATGCTCAAGATACTATTGGATCAGTATCCACAAGATACATAAATAAGCAGCAATAGAGGGCTTCAGACAAATGAGAATTTCTTCATTTGTTATTTTCCTATTATTAAAGCTACAGAAAATAAAACAATTTAATCTGTTTCAAAAAATGTGTGAATTTTTCTTCAAAACCACTTCAAAGCGGGGGGGGGGGGGGGCTGGAGCCCTAACTATGTTAGTTTTCTGTACTTGGAATCCAAATATTTAAAAACTTTAGCTATGGAGCATGTGGACTCAATCATTGCATCTATTCCCAATTCACTTTCTTTCCACTACATGACCACGTATGCATTTAGTCCTTAAACATCCACCACCTCTTTTAATAATTAATTCATTTATAAGAAATATTGCACAATTTAGAGGACAAACCATTCAACAAATTTATAAAAAGAATCACGTCAATACAGAATGTACCAGTGGGGATGAATCCAGAACCCGACAGGCTCAAACACTCTATATAATTCTACTGTTCATGCACTATGAGTAGCCTGTGGGATTCAGAGGCCGGAAGAAGTACCATGAGCCCTCACTCCCTCTCACATGGAACAGCGGCCCCCATAGCTACTAATGCTCCTTTCATCAGTAAGGATATAAGAAAATTAACAATGTGCAAGATCCAAGACAAGGCAAGAGCATGTAGGATATTTTTAAAATAAACTATTCCAAAGTCAATTTTCTTTAAGAGAAAGTATAAAAACTTACAAATGACCCAGAGTAAGATAAGTAGGTACAATTCAAAGAATAATTCTGAGAATATATTTGAATGACCGTTAATATTTTAAACCCCAAGTGTGTTTGCTACTAATCACTACAATTCCTCAATGATAGTCTCTAGAACTATTAAGCAGCAGTCAGTAAGTGGATTGCCTGTACTAGAGGACATGTAATAGAAATTACATTGTGATTTGTGGAAAAGGGTCTAATAAAGATTTTTGAGCATTATATTTGATGGTTATGGGTTTTTAAAAATTAATAACAGCCAAGGAGAAATAAAAAAGGAATTCTGATCCTTTGATCAAAAAACCAACAGCTTCCCAAGAGGGTAAAGCTGCCCAGATGACCACGCTCATAATGTTTGGCCTCCCTTTGCTTTCTTTCCTTTATTAATATTAACCAGCTAATTATGATGATAACACTAGAACTCTTTTCACTTAGAAAATTACAAGGGTTTAGGAGCTCTGTACCAAGAACTGGGGAAATGGGAAGAAATAAAGGTTAAAATATTACAAATTTTTATGAAAAACATCAATTTACAGATCCAAGAAATTAAATGAAGCTTAGCCTAGAATAAACACAAAGAAATACTTAGGCACATTTTAGTCAAACTATTAAAAGTCAAAAACAAAGAAAATCATCAAAACAACAAAAAAAAGATTATACAAGGGAACAAAAAAAACAATTAATGGTTAACGTCTCAGCAGAAACAATACTAGTAATTGCCCTAGCTGGTTTGGCTCAGTGCATTAGGCATAGGCCTGCAGACCAAAGGGTCCCAGGTTCTATTCTGATCAAGGACACCATGGTTGTAGGCTCCTCCCCCACCTGCATCCTGGCCAGGGTGCATGCAGGAGGCAACCAATCGATGTGTCTCTCACATAGATATTTCTCTCTGTCTTTCCCTCTCTCTTCTGCCCTCTCTAAAAATCAATGGAAAAATATTCCCGGGTGAAGATTTAAAAAAAACCCAAAAGCAATAGAGATCAGGAATGGCATATTCAAATTCCTGAAAGAAAAAGAAAAACGTTTCATAAGAATTCTACATCCAACAAAAACGACCCTTTGAAAATGAAAGTGAAATGAATTTATTTTCAGATAAACAAGACTGAGAGAATTTGTTGCAAGCAGATGTGCCCTATAAGCAATATTAAAGGAAGGTCTTCAGGCTAACAGGAAATGCCACTAGATGCTGACTCAATCTGGCAGAAAGAAATGAAGATGAACAAGCCGTTTACTGGGAAAGGTAAATATCTGAGTAAACATAAGACTATATGAACACTTACTTTTTCTTTAAGACAAGACTGCATAAAACAATAATTATAACACTAAACTGTTGGGTGTATAACACATATAATACATATGTTAGTAACAGCACAGTGGGCTGACAGTCTAACTCTACCTCCCTCAATTCCTCCTATTCACACACCTTAGTAAGGTGGTCTGGTGGTTAGCTATGTGCAGAAAGAGTTCACCTCTTCTCAGTTTGTTCCTGGGTAACAATCAAGGTGAGAGAGATGTGGAGAATAACAGGGATTCCATCCAGACCATTCCTAGTCATGGTACATGTCTGGCAAAATTATTAATGCTTCCCCTAACATACAGAATAAAATCCACATTCATGTCGGGACTTTCGGGGGTCGCTCATGACCTGATTCAAACCTATTTTTTGGTACGTTCCTCCTACTATAATAAAGTCCATACAATTCTAACCTTATTAGACTAGTCACTATTCCTTCAGCACAATAGCTAATGTGGTTTGCTCAATGGGGAACTCATCCCTTCTGGTCCCCCTTCCCACCTATCAAAATCTGACTCTTCTCCCAAAGCTCTGCGCAAATGCCACATCCCCCCTGACACTTTCCCCAAGCACAAAAGTTAGTTTAAAGCTTCCTTCTATGTAGGAACACAAAATGTACCTCATCTGTCCCTTTACTTCAGTGCAATCACATATTATGTGGGGGTAAATTCTAAATGCAACATAGGAGGCAAAAATCTCCAATAGTCAATGCTATTCTTGAAAATCTCATTGGAAGCCGTTGCTCAACATGGTCCTCAGGCCCCACAGTAAGTCCACGACAATGGTTTTTCCCTCCAGCATTAAGAATGACTGATTTTTCTACTGTGAGCACTAGATGCTGGCTTACATTTAGAAGCCACATGCGTGGAAAATGGATACCTTTAAACCCGAGAAGTGCTCACACTCTGAGGGGCATGCGGCACTGAGAGCGAGCCAGCAGGAATGGTAGCGGCACATCTCCGCCTCACCCACTGAGGGCACAAGCTCGCTGAGTGGGATGTCTCTCTGCTCCTTTGCACTGAGGCTCTCTGTAGAATGTGTGCAGTGGAACCAGAGGGGGTGGCACTGACCATGACCCAACTCTGCGGTGCTGTCCTACAACTAACTGTCTGTTGGGACAGTCCTGGGCACTGCCAGCTGTTCCAGGGACTTGGGCATAAGCCACACCTTTCTCATCTTTAGCAATCTCACAGGATGCACAGAACAGTCTTGCAAATAGTGAGTTAATGACAGATCTTTTTTAATTTAACAGAAGTGATAGTACCAGATATATAGCCATCTCTTTTACAGTTATCAGAGAATAAGCATTCCTAAAACAAACAGTTTTGTACAAAAAAAGTTTTCACAAATTAAAAACAATTGTAAGTCTAGAGAAAAAAACACCCAATCTGATTTTAAAATGCAGTAATTTTGCATAGTATGAGAGAACCAGATGGTTGGCTGCTTTTTTTTTAAATATATATGTATTTATTATTGATTTCAGAGAGGAAGGACGAGGGAGACAGAGAAAGAAACATCAATGATAAATCATTGATCAGCTGCCTCCTGCACACCCCCTACTGGGGATCGAGCCTGAAACCCAGGTACATGCCCTGACCGGGAATTCGAACCATGACTTCCTGGTTCATAGGTCGATGTTCAACCACTGAGCAACACTGGCTGGGCAGCTGGCTGCTCTTAATGTTCTGAAGTAGGAAGAAAATTACAGTGACCTTTCATCTTCCACTTTATCTCTTTGAAAAATTTGTGGGATGAATGTAAAGTATCATTTTTCCTTTGGGGCTTTTTCCTTTAGTAGCTAGATGAATTGATATGCAAGATAACTGTTTCATTCTGTTGAAGAGAAGCAACATTTGTCTGGTATTTATTGTCATTCTGTGTGTGAAGCATTATTCTACCATAAAATAGTTATTTTTCCTCAATAGGAAAAGACACATCCAAATGAGTCACCTGCAGTGGTACAGGCAGGTGGTAAAACAAGTCACCCGAGTTTCCCTCATGCACGCGCACAGGGCTTGTCAGCTGTCTCCGGTTTGACAACGTGCTGAGGACACTGCAGCGGCCCCCGTAGGCTGGAAAGGAAACTCAGTGGCCAGCACAGAAGCTACCTTCCACAAAGAAAGACAGGGCTTCTTCAGGGCAGCTGATCTAATCTAAGCATCAGCTCGCAGACATGACTCCAATCATCCAAACGGGTCAATTAAAATTAGTGCCAGGGGAGGTCGGGTTTCTGAGCCCTGTGTCACAGCAGACTCCAGATGGGCAAAGCAGACAACTTCCAGGTCCCTCCAGATGACTGGATTTCCGGAGATTATGGGGGTTTGCCTGGAAGGGAATGGCAGGTCCGTCTTGTTCTGGTGGCTACTGTAAAGTGTGGAGCTGTGGTGGCCATATCCCCCACCATCTGGAGAAAGCAGCCCACAACAAGAGAGAGAAGTAGAGGCAAGAGATCCCTAACAGTGTTTCAAAGCCCAAGCCCAGCTGCATCCCTGCCCTCCACACCCAACATTTCCATACATTTTTCATTTCACTACATTAAATTCAATGTGTGTTTCAGTAGCTCACAAGGAAGGAGACATCAGAAATTAAGGGCAACACTTGTTCAAAAAGATCAGGACCAAAAGGAAAACAATATAATAAAGGTTTCACCCAGTTACCAAAAATAACTAAGAATAAAACCACAGAGCAGTCATTGACAAGGAAGCGGTATTTGCAAAATAATAAGTGCAAACTCTAGGGACTATTCAATGAAATTCTAACAACAAAAGTGGATGATATATAATTCAGGGATCCTGTGTGGTTCTGACAAGAGTACCCACAATTGTTCATCTATGATACCAGGGAATGTAAATGATAAAGGTAGGCAACAAAATTGAAAGTATTCTCTGCCACCAAATTTTGCTATCTTGCAGAACAAATAATCATGAGCTTAGGTCTTCAATTTAGTTTTTATGCTCCATGGATTTCAGAACTACTGACTGGTATTTTTTAAAAAAAATAGCTTTTTCTGTTTTTATGAAAATGACACAGGCACCCTGCAAACAACTCGTTTGTAAACTAATAAAATTTTATTTTATCATATGCAAAATGCCTCCAGTTTTAGTGAAACCAACACATGGAAACAACTCTTACTATTTGTAAAGCTGTGCTTGGTGTTATGACAGATGCAAGTACTAAGTACTAAATAGGGTCTCTGCACTCTGCTAACTTACAAGCTGCTTAAGGAGATTAATTTATCTGTTCAGGCAGTAGTATAAATTATTATCTGTGGTTAAATAGAGAGTGACTGATATACGTGTGGGGAAAGAGCACAGGATTCAGATAGAGTGAGGCATATCTCAGCTCTGCCATTTTTTTCCTGCCACTTATTAACTGCGTGACCTTTGTACATTACTAAGCATTATGAATCCCAATTTTTTTCATATGTAAAGTGTGGCTATTATGAACTACCTCATTGAAGTGTTGTGTTTAAATAAATACAGTTGTATAGGAATCACATGAGGAATAAACCTTAAAAAATAGATTGATATTTGTGGCATAAGCTCAAACACAAAATGATGAAGTAGAATACACACACATTCATACTTGCCCATGAATGAGAGTAAGCACCAGGCCTTTGCACATAGAATCCCCTGGAGTGTCCCCCCCGCCACCCAAAATCCTGCCACCCACTTATTCCCAGATCTTGGCTGAAACATGAGTTCTTGGGAGAGGCATTCTCCCCCATGTACTAGTAAATAGTAGGTATCATGTGTCATTCACTGAAGAACTGAATCACTCCACAGATATTCATTCAAGATGACATCTGAGTAAGACTTCAGCCCCAAAGAAAGGCTGTGCAAAAAGCCCACATCTAGAGGAACCAAACTTTGACAAGCTGAGGGACCTTGGACCAGTTATTTAACTTCTCTGTCCCTCAGTTTTGTCTATAAAATGGGGGTAATAATAGTACTTTGCTCTATTACATGATATATTTGAAATTAAAGAATGTTTAGCCCTAACCGGTTTTGCTCAGTGGATAGAGCAGGGGTCCTCAAACTATGGCCCGCGGGCCACATGCAAATACAAATATTGTATTTGTCCCCGTTTTGTTTTTTTACTTCAAAATAAGATATGTGCAGTATGCATAGGAATTTGTTCATAGTTTTTTTTTTAAACTATAGTCCGGCCCTCCAACGGTCTGAGGGACAGTGAACTGGCCCCCTGTTTAAAAAGTTTGAGGACCCCTGGGATAGAGCATTGGCCTGTGGACCAAAGGGTCCCCGGTTCAATTCCGGTAAAGGGCACGTACCTTGGTTGCAGGCTCCTCCCCAGCCCAGGCCCTGGTTGGGACTCATGCAGGAGGCAACCAATCGATGTGTTTCTCTCACATCAATGTTTCTCTCTGTCTTTCCCTCTCTTTTCCACTCTCCCTAAAAATCAATGGAAAAATATCCTCAGGTGAGGATTAACAACAACAACAACAACAACAAAAATTAAAGAATGTTCAGAATACAGTAGGTAGCCACAGCTTGGTTGGATGACAAGGACTTTGTTAGGGGTAATAGAAAACAGGGTAAAAGTAGGTTTACAGTTGTTCTTATGGAATAATACAATAATTAATAAATAACAATACAAGAATTAATTCTGTGTTTCCCATACTCACAACTGCAGACCTACTTTTGCCAGTAACTGAGTCTAGGTTCTTAAGGGTCTCAAGTTGAATACTGATTTAAAATATATAGACATGACTGAAGGATCTCGGGTTTAATTCTGATCAAGGACATGTACCTCAGTTACAGCCCCAGGGCTCGTGCAGGAGGCAACCAATTGATGTCTCTCGTTCACATCAATGTTTCTCTCTCTGTGTCTCTCCCCTCCCCCTAAAAATCAATGAAAAAATATCCCCGGGTAAAGAATAACAACAACTATATATATACACACATAATATACACACACACATATATACATAATACATGTCGTATGTAGAATATTATGACAGATTTACTAGATGAGTCAGAAAAAAGGAAGACTAAAGCAAGAGAAGCCACTTAGTGTCACTACAGCAATCTCTGTGTATGGTAATGGGTAGAGTGACAATAGAAACAGAAAGTAAGTAAAAGTCAACATTAATCCACTGACAGACTAGATACAGGGCCAAGGTTATTAAGTGTATATGTTAATAATTTAATTAATAGATATGGTTTCTATCAAGAATTCACTATGGTACAATAAAGTCTAATTATCATATTACACTAAGTTACTAAATATTAAAAATGTTTCTAATGGAACAAATGTAGATATTAGTAAGTATAATCAAATGAGAATATCATTTTTTTCTTCTTTTCAAAAATATATTTTTATTGATTTCAGAGAGGTAAAGAGAGGGAGAGAGAGATAGAAACATCAGTGATGATGGAATCACTGATCAGCTGCCTCCTGCATGCCCCCCTGACCAGGGATCGAGCCCACAACCCGGGCATGTGCCCTGACCGGGAATCGAACCATGCCCTTCTGGTTGAATTGCTGACCTATGGATTCCTCATGTACATTACTACTCCCCTTCCCAATACTTTCCCCACACCCTCCAGTGCTTTTATGAAACATTTCCGGTATTTCTCTGCCTTAGCTGGAACCTGGTTCTTTTCCAAGAACACCACTTCTCTTAGAAAGACCCACTCCCTGCGCACAGTGGGGTCCAAAAGGTAATGAGGGACCCTCATGGCTCCTCACACTGGCATCCAGACCACTACTCGGTCCTCCTGTGCAAACACCTGTGCTCCTCTGAGATTCAGAGCGTTCAGGCACCCCTCCTGATTGGTACCTGACTCAATTATTTCCCTCCTCAATTTTGCCACCGTCACAGAAGACTTCAATGTCCAATCCCAACCTCAAACTGTGTTTGCTTCCTTGACGCCAATAAAACACTTCATCTGCTCTAGCAGTCTCACTCTGTAACTACATACACGGCTGGTCCTTACTTCAGGAACCTTAAACCTCATTACACACGTCTGGCCAAATCTCCCCATCCTTCCAGCACTCTCACTTCTGTGTTTTTCTTTGACAAATGTAGATATTTGTCATGATGTTCACAGTTCAGTAGAGGAAAAGAGACACACGAACAAACTGCAGTATCAAATGATGCGCAATAGTAACAGCAGCAGGAGGATGTACTCTCTATACAGATGGCATCCGGAAAGAAAGAAAGAATGCTGAGGGGGAAGGAGCCTGCTTGGGGCCGTGTGGGAACGGCAGCAAGGCTACACAAGCGCAGTTCGTGGAAGGTTCCCAACAGGAACAGGCACGTGCCAGGCAGCAGCAGTAACAATCTGGGAACCATGGGCCTGGAGCAGAGTTGCTGCTTTCCACCCTTGCACCACACTGTGGGGCATGTACACACTGCCATCTGTCCTCACAAAATGCCGAAGGGGTAAGGTTTTTTGTTGGGTTTTTTTCCTAAGCAGTTCTTTCAGATAAATGAGTGATTTTCCCTTATAAAAGCTTTTTATGAGAACTTTCATATCTCAGACAGAGCATACCAAGGTCATGTCGCCCAAACCACAATGGCCCATGATGAGATAAGTACCAGTACAGAGCATGCAAGTGTTAGGAATTATTCTAGCTATTTGATTCTGCCACGGCCATTTTACTACATTTTACAAAAGTACTGGTCAGCAACAGGGGGGAAAACTGGCCCTTCACACAGAAAATTTATGGAGCAGCGACCTAAACTCTGATCATAATTAGAGAACCCTATATTATAAACGCCTAATATGCTAACTGTCCGACCATCCGGTCTTCCAATCAAAGTGTAATATGCTAATAATATGCTAAGGCCACCACTCAACTGCTCACTATGACGTGCACTGACCACCAGGAAGCAGATGCTCCAACTGGTAGGTTAGCTTGTTGCTGGGGTCCGGCCGATTGGGACTGAGCGAGATGGGCCAGACACACCCTGGAACTCTCCTGCCCCGATCGTGCACTGGTAGGGTCCCTGGGTTTGGCCTGCACCTTCTCGAAATCCAGGACCCAGGACCCCTCGGGGATGTTGGAGAGCCAGTTTCGGCCCGATCCTGCAGGCCAGGCCGAGAGGCCCCACTGGTGCACGAATTTGTGCACCGGGCCTCTAGTGGTTATGATAAGTTTCAATGTCCATCCTAGCTACTCGTGTCTGTTTTATAGGCAGTGCCAGTAACCAGGACACACAAGGGGCTAAGGGAGCTACACAGGCATCCCATGTCACTTTCTAAATCCCCCTGAATCTGCTGGTGTGAAGAATCTGTGGACACAGGAGCAGGAGACACCCTACCCTGCCTTGCCCTGAACTGTTATCATGTTTTTACTATTGCATTCCTCCCTCTCTTCCCTAGAGGACTTGAAGAGAACTCTGTAGAAAATATAGTTCAATTCAAGAGATAATTGAATTTCTCACTGGCCTTAAGATAGTTTATCAGCATTCCTGGGCCTAACAAAAAAGAACCAGACTCAACACTTCCCATAGATTCCACTGGCATCTAATTCCTACAGCAGGCTAAGGCCTGCTAGAACATAGTGTCCTTAAAAAGTGGCAGTAAATGACCACTGCTAGAAGAGGAAGAAAGAGAGGGAAGAGGAAAGGGATGAGTGTCCATTTGGTTTTATCTGTACCTATTCACAGGGGAGAATCCATTTTAGTATCAGCCTGGGCACAGACAGGTAACAGGTGCATGGAGTGGTTAGAGCTACTTGCACTCCATCTGAAGGAGAAGCCTGGACAAAGATCCCCAGAGACTGTGGTTGGGCATCTCAGAGAACCTCTCTAGGTCCCCCTCTCCTCTCTCCTCTCACCTCCCAGGCCCAGTGCTGGCACCTCTGGTTTCATCCTGTTGCCTCGGATGAACTGTCTGAGTCTTGATTTCAGCCTCACCCTGGGTATCATCTTTTTAACAAATCCTTCAGGTCCATCTTTGCCATCCACAAGCTATTGCTGACCCACTTCAACATCCAGTCTAAGACCCTGGAAGCCCCTGTCCATCCAAGAGACACATTTGGAGAACAGGCTGATACTGTGAAACCAAACTGGAGATAATACTGTGTTAAGCATTTTTCATGGATTATCTACTGTTCAAACACTACAATAATCTTGTGAGATAAGTACTATCCCCTTTTTCTACATGAAGAAATGGAGTGTCAGAAAGGTGACTAAGGCTGCATACACCCTAGAGTGTGCACGTGCGATACACACACACACACACACACACACACACACACTTTTAATAAGTGGACATGGGATATGTGAGTAGCAGAGGCAGTACTCCAACCCAGGTCAATCTAAACCCAGAGCCCAGACTGCCAACTCTGGTAAGAGATACTTACATTTTATTTTATTTTTATTTTTAAAATGTATTTTTATTGATTTCAAAGAGGAAGGGGGGAGAGAGAGAGAGAAAGAGAGAGAGAGAGAGAGAGAGAGAAAGAGAGAGGAGAGAGAGAGAGAGAGAGAGAGAGAGAGAGAGAAACATCAATGATGAGAGAGAATCATTGATTGGCTGCCTCCTGCATGCCCCCTACTGGGGATTGAGCCCGCAACCTGGGCATGTGCCCTTGACCAGAATTGAACCTGGGACCCTTGAGTCTGCAGTCCAACCTTCCACCCACTGAGCAAAACTGGCTAGGGCAAGACACTCAGATTTTAAAACAACGGTAAGTTCAAGGCAGAAGTAGCTCCTGGCCTTAAGCCCCTGCTGGCCATGGCCATGGGCATCTGCTTACTCCATGCCACAGGTGCTTGATGGCAGAGGAGAGTGCAGAGCAGTTCTATGAAAACAGACTGTTTACAATAAAATAGCTAGTTATTAGTAATAAAACACAAATGTTCCCCTTACTTTCCTATTCAAACCCATGTTATGAACCTTAATTTAAAGATCAGCTCAAATGGCACCTGTGAGCCACACCCTGAAAGAACTGTATGTTTTCTCCTTTTCTCTTTGTGTATATTGTGGTATTTACCACCCTGAGTCACAGTCCACTTCCCTGCTAGACTATGAACTTCCCAAGGGCTATATCTGACTCTTCTTGCATCCCTACCACTGTATCTGGCACACAGTAGGGACTCAGTAAATGTTTGCTGAATGAATCAATAAATTAAAGAAGTATTCTCCCAATGTGCATTATCCACCTAGTGTTGGTGATTACCAAGTTTGAAATAAACTTCAAAGATTTTCATTTCAAAAATGCCCATTTAATATAAATGTCAATACAGTCATATCAGGAAAATAGTTTGACAACTGGAGAATGATCCCTGGAAAAATCATTGGGGGGCTAAATATTTCATCAAATAACTCCAGAGTTAGAACAATGAACACCATGGCTACAAAATATTTTCAAAACAAAAGGAAGCATATGTTCCCTGAATCAGATTCAAGACAAGATCTGAACTTCTGCTATTTCACCACTTTCTTTGAAACTAATAATTTTCTGTTTGGGGTGATTTCATGGAATTTTTAATATATCATTTTACACAGTGGGTTGTGAGACTTAAAAACTTAATTTCACCTCTGAATTATTCTAAATTCTCGTTTAGGAAAAAACATAAAATTTTAGCTCTGCTAAAAATATACTGTACAATTCAATGCTCATGTTATGGTTAAAAATCTAGATGTGGTTAATTATCCACATGAGAAGAGAAAATCAGCAAATTCATAATTTGGAATTAGATTTTCACTCCTATTATAAGAAGTAATTATGTATTAGAGCAAGTAATGCTCAACACTAGTTCATGAAAGCAACACTAAATGTCAATACAAAGATTTCATGAACAGCAATGGGGCGTAATGACCCGACAGTGGCTGTGCCCACGCAATCTAAGAATTCCTAACAGGCGATACCTGAACTGTTTCACTGTGAGGGATGACCTTCAGAACTCTAAAAGAGCAGATTGCAAATATTTCAGGGAGTCAATTTATGAAAGATAAGAAACGCAGAGTTGCAACATAAAAGCCTTGAATGAGCTTGAACATATAAAAAAAGAGAGGCATGCTGTCGTGGCTATTACACCTGGAGGCATGGAGGAGTGCGCTTGACTCTGCGGTGTGGGCTCTTCATGGGGATGTCGGTGTCGTCAGAAGCACCAGCGCCCAGCTGAGACGGCAGCAGCCGATGGCAAGCAGGCCCCCGCAGAAAAGCAAGTTGAGGCAGCTCGGTGCTGTGCAGGGAGTGGAGGAATCGCGAGCCCCATGCCACCCCCGCCGCCCCTGCACTGCTCGCTGCAGGACCTGCCAGTGGAGATGCTGGTGGAGATCTTCGCCTCGCTTCCCGGCACCGACCTGCCCAGCCTGGCCCAGGCCTGCACCAAATTCCACCACATCCTGCACATGGACAGCATCTGGAGACGGCGCTGCCGGGAGGAGTATGGCGTTCATGAAACCTTGCAGAACCTGGAGATGATTGGAATGTCTTATCGAGAAGTCTATACGAAGCTGTTCCACCCGTACAGACACATTTTTTGGGATTGTGGCAGCTAGATAATAGCTATGGAACACTGCTGAAAGTAGTGGTGGACGGCTTATGCATTACTGGTTGGATGTGCAGGCCTCCCCTTAACACTCATGTGGATAGCCCAACGCAATTCAAGCCCTCGTTTAGAATTAGCCTGACGGAGGGGAAATCAGCCACGGGGGAGTGCATGGAAGGTCTCCACAGCAGGCCCCACAACTGCGACATGCAGATTCGGAAGGACAGGTTCATCACCCAGTGCAAGAATACAGACCACCGAACGGATTTACCAACGCTGCTTAGGGAAGCATGGGGGCGGGTGCTGGTGACCTACCGCCGCCTCTACCTCCCGCCACGCCACCCGGACGACCTCATCAGGCCAGGCCTCTTCCAAGTCGAATACGAGGGCTTAATAGTAAAGACTGCCATGCTCAGCTTCCATGGGAAGTATGCCAGGGTCACGAAAATCATGGGAGCCTCCATGGAGACGTTAGAGATCCTCCTCATGCGCTGCATCCAGCTAGGAGATGGCGAGATCTTCCGCAACTTCAACGAGCTCTCCCGCGTGGTCCAGGAGATTGATGAGCAGGTGATCAGGGAAGAAAAAAAAAAAAGAAAGAAAAAAAGCGAGGGCCATGGCTGGCAGAGCCCTGCCCAGCACAGCGGCAGGGAGTCCGGGGCTGCAGCTTCGGAGGAGCAGCCTGTCCCGTTTGTTCTGCCTGTGGGCGTATTCTCAATAAATCCAGAACCGCCCTCGAACCTGCAGGATGTGTTTCTATGGTGTGGACACTGTTACTGTTACCAGACATGGCTTCCCCTACACCAGGCGCTGCCCTGGAGTCTTCGTCCTGTTCGATGAGAACCACTTCGGGTTCATCTTCCTGAAGGACAAAGAATTCTTCCTGTACGGCAGAGTCCAGGACACCTTCCAGAATGTGGAGGCACCATCCCTGGAGGCTTTCCCGGAGATGCTCTAGAACATTCAGTCCAGACCCCCTGGGAGGAGCAGCTTGCATGCACTTTGAAGATTTCACCTTCTGACCAGGTTACCCACCTTTGTTTGTTTTTTAAATCCTCACCCGAGGATATTTCCCCATTGATGTTTAGAGAGAGTGGGGGAGAGAGGGAAAGACAGAAATAATCCATGTGAGAGAAACACATCAGTTGTTTGCCTCCTGTCCAAGCCCGGACCAGGGCCAGGCTGGGTAGGAGCCAGCCATTGAGGTAGAAATAAACCTTAGACCAGTGGTTCTCAACCTTCCTAATGCCACGACCCTTTAATACAGTTCCTCATGTTGCGGTGACCCCCAATTTCATTGTTACCAATTGAACATAATTAAAGCATAGTGATTAATCACAAAAGCAATATGTCATTATATATGTGTTTTCCAATGGTCTTAGGCGACCCCTGTGAAAGGGTCGTTCGACCCACAGGTTGAGAACCGCTACCTTAGACCTTTCCATCTGCAGGTCCAGGCTCTATCCACTGAGCCAAACCAGCTAGGGCTGAGCATGTCTTTTTAAAAAGAAAGAGAAAGAAAAGGGAAAGATCCTAAAATTAGATAGTGGTAATTGTTAGATTGTACAACTCTGAGTATAATAAAAACCACTGAATTGTACATTTTATTTTATTTTTTTAATTAAATCTTCATTGTTCAGATTAAAAAAAAGAGAGGGAGAGAGGACATATCAAAACAACTGAGAAAATGGAACTCTAGACTATATATGTTAATATCATTTATCAAGATTAAAGTCCTTGTGTTATATTATGTAGAAGAATATAACTTGTTCTTAGGAGATATCCATGAAGGACTTAGGATTCCTAAAAGGTTCAGTTAAAAAAACCAAAAGTGTGGGTACGTGCATGTGTAAGGAAAGAAGGAAAAGAGTGTGCAAATGTGGCAAAATATTAACAACTGGGAAATCTAGATAAAGGTGATCACTGACTTATTCTTTATACTTCCCTATAAACGACTTTTTTTCAAAATAAAACCCTGGGGTTAAAAAAAATTCAGAGAGAGGTGTGACCTCATGCTGCAAGGCATTGTTTCAAGATTAATGGGACACTTCTAGACATTTTTTTTTAATTTGGGGGAGGGGGAGAGGGAAAACCATAGAGGAAAATCATTATAATATTCTTAAAAATGATAAAGTACAAACAATAAAAAGAGATGCCTATATTAAAGAATGACTATCAAATAGTGTTATAACTCTTTAAAGCTTTTTAAATAACAGGCTAAGGCACAGCGCTGAGGGTTTTACTATTTTCTTTTGCTTTAAACAATGTTCTAGAGAAGAACCACTAACAAACTTGAGAGCCTACACATACTGCTTTATAAAAACCATCTAACTTAACCATCACAACATGTATGATTGTAGCTGGTATGACCCCAAACTGAAAGAATGAAAATAAGAAAGTAAAACTCAATGAGGTAAAGAATGTACATGCAAATTCACAGAGTAAATGGATGGTTTGAACTCAAGTGTGTGTAACTTCACAGGCTAGGTAGAGTCTTTCCCATATGGCATACTAGATGAACAATGAAACAAGATTGCTGTTTCCTTAGTTTTAATCTCAGAGTTTTATTGGGAGACTACATCTACCACCACAGCTAATTTTTCATAATTACAACAATAAGTGGTATATTTCTATTTTTTCCACCAAAAAGAATGACCTTCCAAAACAGAAAACCTACAATAAGCGTAAAGAAAAATTAAACCCTAAACTTTCAATGTTAATTACATACAAATTCTAAAATAGATTGTGTATGACTTCTGTGTATTTAAAAAGATATACATACAGATAAGAAGTAATCACTAAGAGTAGAAATGGGTTTAAAAAGAGCAAAAGTAGAATATTTCCTTTTCATTTTGGATATAAATGCTCTCTCAACTGTATCCTGTACTCCCTACCAGTGTAGGTAGTGAACCTAATTTAAGCACTCATTCATGCAAAGGTCTATCACTGTGAATATGCATTAGGTTACTGTGGTATCTTTAAGTCAGCAATAACCACAGGGGCATTAACAAATGTAAAGCAATTTGCTCTGATTCTAAATGGCCCATGATGACAAGTTCTTATGGTAACTGCATTTTAAGTTTTTCTGTCCTTTATTAAAAACTATCATCAAACACTATTTGTAGTGTCCTTTACCCAATCTTCGAAATCACTGCTTATAAACTGTGTCTCCTCAATCAGATAACCATGCAGATAATAACTGATCAAGAGCAGGAATAAACAAATTAGGGTGAGAGTCTCCATTTAAAAAGGTACATTAACCTCAGTGCACAGTACGATTTTAAGTTTAGCCAATCGGAGAATATTTCCAATTATTTCCTAGTTATTGCATATATCACAGGTTATGTTTTTCTGGGCAAATGACAGACAAATAAAATACTACTTTATAGCAGTAATTTTCTTTTTTAAATATATTTTTATTGATTTCAGAGAGGAAGGGAAAGGGAGAGAGAGAGAGAGATGGAAACATCAATGATGAGAGAGAATCACTGATCAGCTGCCTCCTGCACGTGCCACAATGGGAATCGAGCCTGCAACCCAGGCATGTGCCCTGGCTGGAATCGAACTGTGACCTCCTGAGATACACCAGCCAGGCTATAGCAGCAATTTCCAACCTTTTTCAACTCATGGCACAGAGAAACTAAATATTTTTTTCCAATCTGACCAAAAAATAGGTATAATTTTGATTCATTCACACTGGATGGCTTTGTTGTGTTGGCTGCTGTCATTTTTTAAATTTGACCATCTAAGGGAAAAGGGCTCAGTGCCCCTGACTAAATAGTCAGGTATTGCATGTTTTAAAATTCTTGCGGCACACTGGTTGAAAATCACTGCTCTATAGCAACTATTCTTTTCATACCTTCTCCAACACTGCAATCATTTGAAAAATGTCACCATTAGTAAGCACAATCCATAATTCAGTCAGACTTACCTGAGGCACGCCTCGTGAACCGGTTTATTACTGCAGCTAAAAGAAAAAAAAGGCAGAATAATATTAGATTAAAATCTAATTTAGCCACAGCCATGAAAAGAAACTGAATTGTTAAGTGATCCCATTAAGTTAAATATGAAAAAAATAAGTGAATAAATAATCAAGAGGAACTACCACAAATGTATGAAAATTAAATGTTTACATTTACTCGTAGCTAAAGAAATACAAATTAAAATATTTCACCTGTTCAATCAATTTAAACACTTTAAATAAAAAACTCTAGTTATAGACAGCTTAATCTACTGAACTGAAGACAGTGTAAATCTATAGAATATTTTTATAAGTTGGCAATTACATCAAGTGCCATTAAAGGTTTGTGCCCTTTAATAGAATGATTCTATTTTAAAAGATTTATCCTAAAGAAATACCACTAGAGAAAGAAAAAACAATGTATGAATATAACTTCAGCAGCATAATTTTACAATGAAAAAAAAATTAGGAAACAAAATTTAAAATGCCCATGTATACTGAAGTTGTTACTAGGTAAAGGACAACATATCCTTGATATTCTCAAATTTAAGATACGTGGTTTTGACAATTATTGTGTAACCCCAAAGTCCATGACATACAAATCTCTATATTGTGAGCTGCAATTTCAGGCTGGTGTATGAGAGTGTACCACTCAACCAGTAATCCTATTATGGGCCCATTCCCCAACTCAACTCAGCTCTGTGGTTTCTTCTTGGTTTTGGTTTTAGTTATCTCAAGAAGTAAGGTTTTTAAAAACTTTATTTCTTGAGAGAAGCAGAAATAAGTTTATTGCCCATATTATTTACATACTGGACATCATGCAGTACACACAGTATATTTAGTGGTAGAATGTCATGGGTCTATTACTTTTTAATACTTCAATATTTTCAAAACAGTAACTATAAAAAACTAGAGGCACGGTGCATGAAATTCATGTACTATTGGGGGGTGTCCCTCAGCCCAACCAGTACCCTTTCCAATCTGGGACCCCTCGGTGGATGTCCGACTGCCCTCTCACAATCTGGGACTGCTGGCTCCCAACCACTCGCCTGTCCGCCTGCCTGATTGCCCTTAACTGCTTCTACCTGCCAGCCTGATCACCCCCTAACCACTCTCCTGCCAGCCTGATCAACGCCTAACTGCTCCCCTGCTGGCCCGATTGCCCCCAACTGCCCTCCCCTGCAGGCCTGGTCCCCCCCAACTGCCCTCCCCAGCAGGCCTGGTCTCCCCCTACTGCCCTCCCCTGCAGGCCTGGCCTCCCCCAACTGCCCTCCCCTGCAGGCCTGGCCTCCCCCAACTGCCCTCCCCTGCAGGCCTGGTCACCCACAACTGTCCTCCCCTGCAGGCCTGGTCCCCCCAACTGCCCTCCCCTGCCAGCCATCTTGTGACCACATGGGGGCGGCCATCTTGTGCAAGGGTGTGACAGTCAATTTGCATATTACCTCTTTATTATATAGGATTTTTACATTATGGAAATAGATCAAGTAAAAGTAAGACTTGAAAATTTTACCAGTTGAAAATTTTACCAGCAGTATGGTTATACTGCATGAAAAATCTGTATGCATAGGAACAAGTACGAGGAGAAAACTATGTCAGATGTTTTACATTAGTCCTTGCAACCATGCCATTTTACTGATGAGGCTCAGAGATATTGATTAATTTGCTTTAGATTTCACAGCCCCCTGTAGGTCACCTAGCACTAAAATACTGCCTCATAATGAACTCTCAGAAAAAGAAACTAAAAAAAGAAAAAAAAATCCCATTTACCATTGCAACAATAACAACAAAGAAAAAGATACCTAGGAATAAACTTAACCAAGGAAGTAAAAGACCTATACTCGGAAAACTAGGACACTGAAAAAACAAATAGAGGAAGATACAAACAAGTGGAAACATATACCATGTCCATGGATTGGAAGCATTAACATCATTAAAATGTCCATAATACCCAAAGCAATCAATAGATTCAACACAATTCCTATTAAATATCAAAGGCATATTTCACAGAGCTAAAACAAAAATTCCAAAAATTTATATGGAACCAAAAAAGACCCTAAATAGCCGCAGCAATCCTGAGAAAGAAGAACAAAATTGGAGGCATCACAATACCGGATATCAAACTACACTACAAAGCCAGTGTAATCAAAACAGCCTGGTACTGGTGCAAGAACAGGCATATAGATCAATGGAACAGAACAGAGAGCCCAGAAATTGACCCATGCCATTACAGTCAATTAGTATTTGACAAAGGAGGCAAAAATATAAAATGGAATAAATAAGTGGTGTTGGGAAATTGGACAGGTACATGCCAAAAAATGAAACTAGACCTCCAACTTACACTATACACAAGAATAAATTCAAAATGGATAAAAGACTTAAATGTAAATCACAAAACCATCAAATCCTAGAAGAAAACATAGACAGCAAAATATCAGACATCTCTAGCAGAATTTTCACCAATACATCTCCCAGGGTAAGAGGAACAAAGGAAAAATAAACAAATGGGATTTCATTAAACGAAAAAGCTTCTGCACAGAAAAAGAAACCAGCATCAATATTGAAAAGGGAAACCCACTGTATGGGAGAACATATTTGCCAATGATACATCTGATAACAGGTTAATTTCAAAAATATATGAAGAACTCATACAACTCAACAAAAGGAAGACAAAAAAATCCAATTAAAAAAAAGGGCAAAGGACCTGAATAGACACTTCTCTTAGAGGACATATGAATGGCCAATAGACCTATGAAAACATGCTCAATGTCACAAATCATCAGAGAGATGCAAATAAAAACTACAATGAGGTATCCCTCACACTTGCCAGAATGGCTACCATTCAACAAGTGTTGGTGAGGATGTGGAGAAAAGGGAATTCTAGCACACTGCTGGTGGGAATGCAGACTGGTGCAGCCACTATTGAAAACAGTATGGAGTTTCCTCAGAAATTAAAAATGAAACTGCCATTTGACCCAGTGATTCCACTTCTGGGAATATATCCTAAGAATCCAAAAATACCAATCAGAAAGAATATATGCACTCCTATGTTCAGAACAGCGTTATTTACAACAGATAAGACCTGGAAACAGCCCAAGTGCCCATCAGTAGATGAATGGATAAAAAAACGCTGTGACATTTATACAATGGAATACTAGGCAGCTGTAAAAAAGAAAGATCTCTTATGCTTTGTGACAGCATGGATGGACCTGGAGATTATTATGCTAAGCAAAATAAGACAGTCAGAGAAAGACAAATATCACATGATCTCACTTATATGTGGAATCTAAAGAACAAAATAAATTGACAAACAAAATAGGTCCAGAGGCATGGATTCAGGGAATAGACTGACAGATTTCATGGGGGAGGAAATGAGAGGGGGGAGGACAGGAAGAGATTAACCAAAGACACATCTTCCTATATAATAAAAGGCTAATATGCAAATTGTCCCCTCGGGAGTTCGACCAACCAGGAGTTCGACTGCTCGCTATGACATGCGCTAACCACCAGGGGGCAACGTGGAATGAAGGAAGGCCCTGGTTGGCCCTGATCGCCGGCCAGGCCTAGTGACCCTACCTGTGCACAAATTTCATGCACTGGGCCTCTAGTGTGTGTGTGTGTGTGTGTGTGTGTGTGTGTGTGTGTGATATATATGTATGTATGGTATGGATATATATATATATATATATATATATATATATATATAG
>NW_005871066.1:8781174-8795308 GCF_000147115.1 Myotis lucifugus
CTAGGTCCCTCGGGGTTACATCGGAGATCCGTTCCTACAGCGCGACGTAATGCAATTTTCGCCGTAAGTTGGACCCACCTAGGTAAGCACTTACATCACTCACATGGAGCACATACACAGCAGTAATGAAGTGAAACAGTAAAAAAATTTTAAAAGAAAGATAACAATTACTGACCTTTACTTGTGGTAAATAAATAATAAAAAACATAAAGCACATATGTACATATGTCGAAATGACAGAACTTTTCTTTAAATAAATAAATGGGAGATGGCGATGTAACCACGAAATGACGTACGTCGAGTCCGACGTAACTGAGGACTGTCTGTATATGCATAGCCCATGAACACAGACAATAGTGTTGTGAAAGCATGAACTAGATAGAGGGGGGCAAGGGAGGGGGCAAGGGGGTCATCTGTAATAATGTCAACAATAAAAAAATATTAAAAATGCTGCCTCATATAAAACAGAAAGCAAAAATACTGACTTCTGAAATCACAATAATAGTTAAGTATTTCCTTCCATATTGATTTCCACTGTTATTAAAGATTAACTTTGTGAAATAATTCACAAACCCACTTTTCAAAATATTATAGTTTATAGCAAAATTTTATTCTCCAAATTAATGAAGAGATAATATTCTCATAATTTATGTACCAAAATAATTAAGCCATATATTTGCAAAGTCACACTTTACTTACATAAAAGCCTTTCATTGGTAAACTGTATGTTACGTATATTTACACTTCCATCAGTTTTCTTGGATACTTTCAAACCCATTTTTCACATTTCCTTCAGAACCTAGTCTAAAGAAAGCCTCCCCAGAAAGCTACAAGGACAGGGGATAGAGGGGATGCACATAGCTTCAACCACAGGCATGCAGGACAGGAACAGTGTAGGCTGATAAAGGCAAAGGGAAGGCAAAAAGACATACCTTAGCATAGAGTAGACCTTTTCCTCCTGCCTCTCTAGCCTCTCTGGACAATGACATCACAGTACTACAAGCTTCTGGTTTGAAACGTTGCGTCCCTTAGGTTTCTGTGTCTTTCTGAAGTGCTTAAGGCAGAGATTTTCAACACAGTGGCACTGCCATCTGGAAGTTGTATTCTGAATTTGGGGGGGTAAATTTTCATTGTCTCCATAATTCAAAAGACATCCTTGGCATTTGGAAGACAACATACAGGACAGACCTGTACAACGAAGAACTGTTCTGAATCCCACAACTGTTGTCCTGTTCTACTTTCAAATATCTCACTGGACATTCATGTGGGCCAAAAAGTCCGTTTATAACCATCTGAGCCTAGATCTGAACACTGTGTTATGTAAACATGATTATTTTATACAGTTTTAATATACATCAAATTTTCCACAACACAACTACGACATAAATTAGAGGAATTTGGGGTGGGGATGTTGTGTTTTGTTTGGAATTTTACTAAAGAAGTTCATTTCAAAAAATCATGTCACTGCTGCAATGCTATTCATACTCTTAGTGCTTTTCCATGTAAGTGGGAAAATCTAACTACATTATGGCTTATGTACATATTGATGCACATACCTACCAAAATACATTTTACTTACTGCAAATTGCTTTCCTTTATTTCTCCTTTATGTTTTTGCTAGAAATTATGCCAATTTTTAAATTGTGGGTAGACAGGTTATAAGAATGATTTGCATTTCCTGATAGTAAATGGGACCCAGGATCAGGCAGTTAAGAAGATGGTTGCACCAGGCAAGTGATATGCAGTAGACAACGTAAACACTGGATTTTGACAATCACCAAAAACCAACCCCTCACATCCACATTCCTCAGTATCCACTTGCAAGGACGAGACACACATTTCCTGCAAAACCTGTTGGCAAACTAATAGCAACCTTCACAATTTTTCTAGATTTTTTAGTCTAGCTACCAGGGATAGCTTAGGCTCCATCCACTACTGGCCCTGTTACCTTCTGTGAAACCTTGGATGAATCATGTCACTTTGACTTAAATTCTCAACTTATAAAGTATGAGAAGTTAAAATCTGCCCTCCTTCTTTCAAGGGGGATTTTATGAAGAAAAAACATAAACACGTTTGAAAGTGTCTGTAAACTATTCAAATGTAAAATATTGATGTTTATTTACTGTGAGCTAATGTTACCAATTTTAATATTTCCACTTTAACATATACAAAGTAAACAGCAGTACAAATTCACAAAGGTTAACAGATGATGTTGTTGTTTATTTAAATCCTCACCCAAGTACATGTTTTTATTGACGTCAGAGAGAGTGAAAGGGAGAGAGAGAGAAACACTGATGTGAGAAACAATGGTGGGCTGCATCCTGTACACGCCCCCACCGGGGATCGAACCTGCAACCTGGGTATGTGCCCTGACTGGGAATTGAACCCGCCACCTTTTGGTGTATATGACAATGCTCCACCAACTGAGCCACCTGGCCAGGGCAACAGGTGGTTTTAAAATGGGATAAGTCAAATTAAGTTTTCTCAGACTCTTGATTTCCACCTTTAGTATTTCCTATCTATACATATTCTGTGAGTGTATTTATAAACCCCCAACACACACAACAACAACAACAACAAAACAGAAGAAAACACACAATACTAGTAGAAAATGTATTATCTGCCTGGAGAAACATGAAATGTGACTTAAGAATATACTATACTGCTAACAGTTTAAAGGGATACAGCTAAAATCTTAGTGAATCCTCAAGGAAAAATACAGAAATATTCATATAGTTTTGACTTTCTTCCAAATGCCATTCCAGTGGAATACTGAGATTTCTGTATTTCTATGAGTATCTTCCCGCTTGTCTAACCAGAAACCCCCTCAGCTCCCAAACCATATTCCACCAGACTAGTCTCAATTCCTTTGCTCCCAGGAGACCCAGAAGTGTAACTGATTCAAGTCTTCTTTAATCCTGAAGTATCCTTACAAGAAAAACCTTCTATGACTTGGGGTAAACTGAACAAGCCTCTCTACTCCTAGAGCCTCCCACACCTGTGACTTCTCTGGTGCCAGCAGGACCTGCTAGTCTTCCCACCTCTCTGTGCCCAAAGCCTGAGCAGTGCCTGGCGGAGCAGAGGCCCGAGTAAATATCCGTGCCATGAATCAACACACTCTGGGAGCGAACAGAGCGAGCTCCTTGCCCCACTTATTTTATTGCTTTATTTTTTTATTTTTTAAACTTCATTTTAAAATTTTGGTTACAGTTTAATATTTGTGTTCTTAACAAGGCTATGTTTAATCTCTCAGGATTAAAAAAAATTAAGATTCTATAAAATTCAACAACAAAGGAATAGCAAGGGAAGGGCATAACAGCCCCATTCTCTGGGGTATAATAGCTATTCCAGTTTAACACCTACCTTCAAAACAAAACTAATTTATATAGTTTCTAAATGAAATAATGTACAACCACCCTCTGTTCAGTTTATGCTGATTTTCATACACGAAGTTGGAGGATGCCTCGGGGTGTCCCAACCCACCTCCATGCCTGCGTCCGGGCAGCCACCTGTCTCATTTTCTTCACAGCGACCAGTGCTAGCTAAAGGTATCTATTATCCTTATTTTCCTCCCACACTAGACTGCAAGCTCTGTGAGGCAAGATCCTTCCTTGTCTGTCTGTTTCACTATTGTATCTCCAGGGCCTAGAGCACCACTTGATATAAAATATTAGGTTCAACCAATGCTGAATGAATAGTGCTAATGGAAAACTAATATAACCGGTGTTGTTCACTCTGACACCTAAACATTACGTGGACAAATGCAAGTGATATCTACACAAGTACAAAATTTGTGAGAACTCATACATTAAAACACAGTACTGACTGGAAACATAAAATGAAATTAAAAGCAGGAGAGCTTGACCAGCCTTTGACTTTTGTACAAGTAGCAAAAAGCAATCCCATTTATGCCCCATAATTATGAAAATGTAACCCAGATGTTAGTGTCCAACAAAAATAATTAGTGCAGAAAGCAATGAAACATTTCTATTAAAAATATGGAAAAGGGCATTTCAAGGACAGCCATGTTTCCATTTTTAAAAATCAAGGTAAAAAACTGACATACAATGAAATGCACAACTCAGTAAGTTTTGACAAACATATACACCTATGTACAACACTCCAATTAAAATTAAAACATTTTTGACACTCTGGAAAGGTTCCATGAGCCCCCATACAGCCAATTCCCACTGTGCCATAGGAAACCACTGTTAGGGTTTCTACCACCATAGTTTAATTTTTCCTGTCTTTGATTTTCATATAAATGTCAGATTCATTCTTGCTACTGAGAGGATCAATAATCTGTTCTTTTTAAAATTATTGTTAAATAATTGTTTAATTATTGTTAAAATATTGTTTGTTCCATTGTATGAGTAAACCACAATCTGCTTATCTATCCTTCTGTTAATGGACATTTGGGTTATTTATAGTTTGGGTTATTTTGAATAAAGCCTCTGTAAATACATACATACACACACACATACATACACATTCACACACGACTTTTTGTGATCATATATATTTCTCTTGAGTAAATGTGACTAGAGTGGGATTGCTGGGTCCCAGGTAGGTGAATGTTTAACTTTATAAAAACCCATAGTTTTTCCAAGTGTTTGTACCATTTTATATTCTCATAGGCAACATAAGGCATAACTTATTCCAGCCATTCTAGTGTGTCTTTAATGCCATCTCATCGTGGTTTTAATTTTCATCTCCTTTGTAACTAAAAATACTGAGCACCATCCCACATGCTTATTGGCCATTCTTATGTCTTCTTTATTGAACTGTTAAATCTTTTGCTCAGTTTGATTAGAAGCTTTTTATTATTGAGTTTTACCAATTTCTTTTATATATTCTGGGTCAAAAGTAGGTTCACAGTTGTTCATATGGAAAATAATACAATAATTAATAAGCAATAATACAAGAATAAACTGTGTTTCACGTACTCACAACGATAAACCTACTTTTGCCCCATCCAGTCTGTAATAGAAAAAAATCCCAGTTATTAAAAACACACAGATGCCATACACAAAAATAAACTATAGATGGACTAAAACCTTGAGTCTGAAACTCAAGACTTTAATATTTATAAAAAAATAAAGACATTTAAAAAATTGGGGATAGATGGGTTCCTTAAGGCAGAAGAAGCATAAGTGTAAAGAAAAGGACAAATGTTAGACTACTTCAAAAATTAAGAAATTCTGCTCAAAGTCACCAAAACAAAATAAAAAGAAATGTTTAAGACTGTGAAAAAATTTTTTCAGTGCATATTACCAACAAAAGATTAGGAATCAGAACATGTAAAAAGAAAGAAATCTTGGCTGTTACAAATAACACAGCAATGAACATAGGGGTGCATACATTCTTTCAAATCAGTGTTTTAAGTTTCTTCAGATATATTCCCCAAAGTGGAATCACTGGGTCATAAAGCATTTCCATTTTTAATTTTTTGAGGAAACTCCGTATTGTTTTTCATAGTGGCTGCACCAATCTGCATTACCACTAGCAATGAACTAGTGTTTCCTTTTCTCCACATCCTCGTCAGCACTTGTTTGTTGATTTATTGATGACAGCCATTCTGACAGGTTGAGATAATGCCTCATTGTGGTTTTAATTTGCATTTCTCTGATGACTAGTGACATTGAGCATCATTTCATATGTCTATTGGCCATCTGTATGTCCTCTCTGGAGAAGTGTCCATTCGGATCCTTTGCCAATTTCTTAATTAGGTTGTTTGGGTTTTCTGGTGTTGAGTTTTATAAGTTCCTTATAAATTTTGGATATTAAGCCCTTATCAGATGTATTGGCAAATATGTTCTCCCATTCAGTGGGTTGTCTTTTCATTTTGTTGATGGTTTCCTTTGTTAAATAACTTATATATCACCTCTACTTAGCTACTATTATGTGTGTGTATGTGTGTGTGTGTGTGTGTGTGTGTGTGTGTGAGAGAGAGAGAGAGAGAGAGAGAGAGAGAGAGAGAGAAGATTTAATTTAAGATCCATCCTCTTAGGAAATTTCAAGTATATAATACAGTATTAGTAACTTTCATCTCTGTGCTATACATTAGATCTCCAGAACTCATTCATCTGCATTAGCTGAAACTTTGTACCCTTTTTTTTAAAAGAAGATTTTTTTTCTTGATTTTTCTGAGAGAGGAAGGGAGAGGGAGAGTGAGAAACATCTTTGTGATAGTGAAACATCTATCAGTTGCCCCCTGCACGCCCCTTACCAGGGATCGAGCCTGTAACCCAGGCATGTGCCCTGACTGGGATTCAAACTGGAACCTTTCGGTGCACTGGACAACACCCAAACAACTGGGCCCTACTGGCCAGGGTAAACTTTGTACCTTTTAATGATAAATGTGTTGATAAAATATTTTTTTACAAAATATCCTTTTTACAAATGAATGTTAACATTCAAATACTGAAGTACTTTGGATTATTTTCAAAGAAATTATGAGGAAATTATTTTAAGGAATTATTATGAATCAAAAGTCCTATTATTATTTAGTTGTTAAACTGCTATTAATGACAATCAAATGAGAAGTCAAAGCCATGGCCGGGTAGCTCTCAGTTGGCGAGAGCATCATTCCAATATGCCAAGATTACAGGTTTGATCCCCCACCACCTCTCTCTTTAAAATCAATAAATAAAATTAAAGACTTGTGAATAACTCTATAAAAACAGTTATTCAAAAGGACTGTCTTTTTTCCTTCTAAAACTCTAGTAAGCTAGCAATCTGTAGTGGAGCAAGTACAGAATTATGGGTTTTGGGAATAAAACCACATTCTAATGTAAAACCTAAGTATAAATTTGTCCTACGCTGAGCTTACTTTCATAAATATTATGACATGAGAAAATGGCAACAAGCTGTCAATTAAATCCAACTATTTTTTCCAATTAATTTCTATTTCAGACACATATCAATGTTTTTACTATAAACATCTGCCTCATTTAAATAAAGTGACAGTTTTCAATATTCCTACCTACCATTTCCCAAGGTGCTTTAAAATGATTTGTTAAAACTTAAATAAAATCATAAACTTGGAGGTTTTGCACACACGAGTTTATTTATTCTATCAGTTAAACACTGATTCTCAAGATAGGGGATGTTGTGCAAATGAAGCAAAACTTTACCCCATTGCTTTAAAGAAAAAAGTCAGACTATTTGCCTTGCATTTCAAGTGCAATTAGAGGACTTGAGATCTGAAGGAGCATGGTTGTTGTTTTTTAAGTTACTGTTACCACAACTGCCTTGAAAGCAACCTCTTATTTCTTATATTTCCAATCAAACTTCATTTTAAAAAACTCGCCCTAACCGGTTTGGCTCAGTGGATAGAGCATCGGCCTTCGGACTCAAGAGTCCCAGGTTCGATTCCGGTCAAGGGCATGTACCTTGGTTGCGGGCACATCCCCAGTGGGGAGTGTGCAGGAGGCAGCTGATCGATGTTTCTCTCTCATCGATGTTTCTAACTCTCTATCCCTCTCCTTTCCTCTCTGTAAAAAATCAATAAAATATATTTAAAAAACAAACAAAAAACTCATGTTCTCACTGACATTTAAAACTTCCTCTTTCTTTTATTTTCCCTTTTCCTTCTTTCCTTCCTCTCTTCTTTCCTCATGAAACTCGTAACAATGAACATATGCCAGACAGTGTTCACTCATTCAATTCTTATGGCAACCCTCTGAGGTAAGTACTATCATTATTCCCATTTCAGAGATGAGGAAATTGAGGCACAAATGGTAAAGTAACTTGCTCAAGATTCCACATGTTATAAACAGCAGAGCCAGGATTCAAACCCACAGTCCATGCCAAAGTGAATTCATTTTTTTTAAGTTTCCAGTGTTTCTCATTTTTTCTGTCATCACTTTTTTTTTTTTTGATAGAGAGGAAATGTGTGTGTATAGGAGAGAGGGGGAGAGAGAGAGAGAGAGAGAGAGAGAGAGATGTGAGAGAGAAACAGTGATCAGCTGCTTCCCACACATGCCCAGGCAACCTAGGTATGTGCCTGACTGGAAATCGAACCCTCGACCTTCTGTTGGGCTGTCATTACTCTAAAATTTCAGCAACTAAAAGCAATATGTTTGTTTTCCTTAAATAATATGTAGGTTTAAGAAGTATGAGGCAGAGGAAAGAGGCTTTAACTGATTATGTTTATCAAATTAGTGGACTGTAGTGGGGGTCGGGGGGGGGCAGGAAGACGTGTGTACAAGAAAGAATTACAACTGAGGCAGAAGATAACACATTCAGTTTAGGACAAAATTATCTTTAGGCGCCTGAAGAACATACAAGGAGAGGTGGTTGGTAAGCGGGCAGATGTGTTCATCTGAATTTTAAAGAAAGGGGAGGTCTGTGCTGGAGTGAGAGGAAAAACTGGAGGGCTCCAAAGAGCGAGTGAGCCTTGAGGGGTGGGCAGGATTCACACAGTAAGGGAGGAAGGCAGCCTGCACTCAAGGCGGTGGAAGCAGGCTCATGGCAACATACAAGTTTTGGATTTGGCATGAGGCTCATATAAGCAGAAGCAGTAACATGGGAAATGTAGGTAGGTCACAAGAAGGTGAACTCCTTACCAGCAAGACAAGCCTGTGTACCTATGTTCTTTGCATTTTGCTAATGAGGGTATATAAACAAAAAAGTTTTGATTGAGTTTTTAAAGTATATAAAGTGCTAATGTGAATGGAATAGACAAAAAAATTGTAAATGGGACAGAGCAAGGCTGGACTAGACTGCACATTTCTAGAAGGAAAAGTAGGTAGCTGAAGTTTTGATATGTGGTTCTTTTCAACCATGTTACTGCTGGAAGAATTACTGAAAATGAAGTATATGCACCATGGTTAAGGTCGAGGCTCTGAACTCAGACTGTCGGGTTCAAATCCTGACTCCACCACTTACTTTGGGGAGGGCTAAAGATGTATAAGAAGCTTTTTTCAATGTCTGGTAGTTAAGCAGCCAAAATGTTAACAATTATTAAATTTAAAAATATCATTTAACAAACTTTAGCTTTCTATAGTAACTGAGATGAAACAGCTGAGTCGTGTTTTAATTTAGATAATCTTCTGGAATGATGCTTTTTGGGTCTGAAATATATTTAAACAAATGGAAGTTTTTTCCTTCTTCTTTTTTTTTTAATCCAAAAAAAATCCCCTCAATATCACTGCCATGAACTATTTTGTCTTGGAACAGCTAATGTAAACTAAACAATGTCAGTCCCTAGCCAAACGGATACAGGAATAACTGTATACAGTATATCTTCTTGGCTCCACTTTTATGTGGAACATGTGTTTATATTTTGACCTTTTGTCTTTTTTTAAAATCACAGAAACATTTTTAAACAGCAGCAACTGGAATGAATTTTATTTTAGTTTCCAAACATATTAAGCTACACATGGCAGAGTCTATTACTGAAACATTTATAAATGTTACACCAACTGTGTTTATATATCTGATTTTTTAAGGTTGTTTTGTTTTCGTGTAAACCATGACCTGCAAATTTTAGATCAAATTCTTTCCACAAAATAATTACATAATGGAACAGTCTGAGTCATTTTGAATTTCTGAAACACAAAACTAGCCCCCTATAAAATAAAGATAATGATTAGCATCATACTGAGATTTTTCTATAGGGTTGTGGGACTATCCCAACCATACCTTAATGGTATGGATGAGTCGAAGGGCAATAAGAACAGGGCCAAGAACACGATGACAATAATTCATCCAACTCAGAAAAATCACTGCACTCTTTTTCTTTTCTATGGTCTCTTCTTAAGCAATACAAAAATAAAGCCTAATATGAGATTTCACTGCAATGAAAAAAAATCAATGAGAAAAAGAAGTTAATTCTGAAGGCAAAAGTACAAAAGTACTTCTTTTTAGCCTAGCCCAGTAATTTTCAACCTTTTTCATCTCACGACACACATAAAACTAATTACTAAAATTCTATGGCACACCAAAAAATATATTTTTGGCCGATCTGAAAAAAAAAGGTATAATTTTGATTTTTTCACACTGGATGGCTACTGTGTTGGGTGTTGTTATTTTTTTGACAATCTAAGGAAAAAGAGGTCAGTGCCCCTGACTAAATAGTCAGGTATTGGATGTTTTAAAAATTCTTACGGCACACCGGTGGTGGAAAATCGCTGGCCTAGCCTTTTAAACCTTATTTATCACCTTGATGGAAGGCAGAAATAATTCGAAACATGTAAGTTAATATAAACAGCACTCAAAGTGTAAGTGATAGTTCTATGTACAAGAAACCCAAAACCAACTAAATTTGAATGAGAAACTTCTCTGGCTCCCAGCTGCTCTACCTGTTAAATAAAATAGATTACATATACTATCTATGAGACAGTCTCTAACAAAAGGACTGATTCGTAAGAAGTCTAGAGATAGAAAACTTAAGAGAATTGTAATTTTTTTCTTTTTTTAAAAAAAGAGTTGACTCTCAAAAATTTCTGCAGTGAGTCGATGAGTGAATCAGCATAGCATCCTACCTTCCAACTTTCACATATTCCTTCTTCAGGCCTCAGCCCCTTTCTGGTATCATGTGACTCTAGACCAGTGGTTCTCAACCTTCCTAATGCTGCGACCCTTTAATACAGTTCCTCATGTTGTGGTGACCCCCAATTTCATTGTTACCAATTGAACATAATTAAAGCATAGTGATTAATCACAAAAACAATATGTAATTATATATGTGTTTTCCGATAGTCTTAGGCGACCCCTGTGAAAGGGTCGTTCGACCCCTAAAGGGTCGCGACCCACAGGTTGAGAACCGCTGCTCTAGACACTAAAAAAGCAGACCCTGCAGTCAGTTACTCAATCTCCTTAACTGAACTCTTCACTCTCAAATAGTGTATCAATCCCACCTTCCACCACAGGCCTTCTCTATTGCTACTACTCTCATTAAATTATTTAATGGGCTACAAATAAACTCATCATTGATCAATTTCAAGGTCTCTTGCTAGTATTTACATTTTAAAAAGAAACACATTTGTTTTTTTGACACAATTATGAACAAAGCCTTGAAAGCTGGAAATTTACTGAGATCTATGAAATGAGATTTGCAATAATAAATAATCATTAAATATTTACTCCAGTCCCACCCAGACATAGTCCATTACTTTATGTGCAACCTCAAATGGAAAGCTTGTAACTATCACATTAAGTAATGGCTACACAGTTTGATTCTTAAGTAGACACATGCCAGCATCCAATGCTTCAATTTTTGTTTAGGTGTTTTCATTTCATGACCTGTCTTCACACAAAGTATAATTCACTCAAAGAATCCTTCACAAGTCCCAACTGATTCTACTCCTCTCTCTTCCTCCCTCTCTTCTGGTTCCTCCACCCTTCCCTCTCCTTGCCTTTCTCCCTTTACCTCGCTCCTAAAGCCTAAAATAAAAGATGGATAAGAGTTTGAGAACGGGCAGTTTCAAGTCCTTTGATTTTCTAATATCAATACTAAAGCAATTCACTTAATACTAATAGCAAAATTAATAATGTTCTTGCCCTGGCCAGTGTGGCTCAGTTGGTTGGAGTGTCATTCCATACACCAAAAGGTGGTGGGTTCGATTCCTGGTCAGGGCACATACCCAGGTTGCGAGTTTGATCCCGGTCAGGGTGCGTGTAGAAGGCAGCTGATCAATGCTTTTCTCTCACACTGATGTTTCTTTTTTTCTTTTCTTTCTCTCTCTCTCTAAAATCAATTGAAAATGGTCTTAACCATCTCCTCTGAAAATCAAATTACCATCTATAGCTAAAAATATTTTTAAAATCTCTAAATATTATTGTTTTATGCTCATAAGTAAAATAATGGCTTCAATATTTTAGCCATTTGTCATGAATGATGTAATCTATTTCAGAAGGATTTAAAACTGCCACATAAATTTCTAACAGCCAAAGACAATTAAGTCTCATTCATACAAAATCCTGGGCTCTTAGCTACAAATTACGAGTTGCAGGGATGTGGGTTTTTTAACTGTGCAACATAACTGCACATTAAATCCTAAGTAGGACTGCACATAAACTCATTTCCTACTTAATCTTTCTAAAAAGTGCAAATGCCAGGTTAATTTCCCCCAAATTGCTATTTGGCAAGAAAAGCTTACACTTCTGTAAGATTTCATGTTAATGAGATAATTTGTTTAACATGCAACCCATGTTTGCAGTGTGCACTGAAATGTTTGCTATGAGCCCTACAAATATTAATCTATATATTCTTGTAACAACTGTATGAGGTCGGTACTATTAGTACGATAACATGTCAACATGCCTAGCACAGCACTTCATACATAAAATAAAATAAATGTTGCCTGAATTTAAAGTTAATCCCAAAAAGCTGACTTTCATGAACATTTTTCGAACCACTTAAATGTATTTAAGAGGTTGATGATATGATATTTTAACTTTCAGTTAGTTGCTTAAGGTAACTACAACTACTAAAATTTCTTTAGTCATATGTTGGCAGCTACATGTAGTAGGAGCAAGAGCTGATGATTGGTTGCTTTGTCTTTTAATAGTTTCTAGTCACCATAGAGAGAGCAAGTTCTTATATAAGGGCACACAGAAGTGGACCTAATAAATCAGCCAAAGCAACAATTCTTCAGAGCTACGATTGCTCTCTACAATTTCCTGCTACCAGTTAGGCTATGAACTCAACAAATAAACATGTTTCTTACTCCTAGTATGAGCACGGTTAAGAATATTTCCACAGCAGAGTCTTGGGAAGTCAATCTGCCTACTGTCCGTACTGCTTTGCCATCAGCTCATTTTAAGACGACCACATAAACCATTGCAACAGATGAATTCGACTTTTATTCTTCAAGTTACAATGCAGCTTTAGCTATTCTAAGTCTGTACCTAACAGGTATTTGCTCAGAGTCATCTAAGAAAACGTTTTCAGACACATGACCATTCTTCTCAACTCTCCTTCAACCATGTCTTCTCATAATACATGTTTTCTTAGTCTCCCTCCTCCACAACCACCACCACCACAAGCTCCAACTTTCCAATATTTTGCATGATTCTGAGGATCCCTTAAATTATAAAAAATAGATAAGATTCTCCAACAAAGATTTGACATAGGTCAGAGTCATAGGCTTTACACGGTAAAATTCTATTTATATACTTTGCTTATTAGGTATGGTTCTATATTTTTTTGCTTGTGTGTCCACTTTGAATTCTAGCTCTTTTTCTTCCATGATATAGAATACCTGTTTTCACTAACTGAAAAAAATACAAAGAGCATTTTTGTTTTTATGGAAAAAAGGCGAAAAGCAAATACAGTTCAGCAAGCTACTATAGAGGTAGGGCACACCCTGAGTAGCAAGAGTGGCACTGCTTTCATTACATGTTAGTGTTATGTTAGGTTTTATGTGCTATTTGGCATGATATGGTAGGTTATCTTTTGGGTCAAAACATTTTCCATATAAATTAATGGTACAGTTGACCCTTGAACACCATGGGTTTGAACTGCATGAGTCTACTTCTATGCAGATTTTTTCCCATAAATACTTTAAAAGTATTTTCTCTTCCTTATGATTTCCTTAATAAATTTCTTTTCTGTAGCTTATTTTATTGTAAGGATACAGTATATAACACACATAAAATACAAAATATGTGTGTTATAAACTGTTTATGTTATCAGTAAGGCTTCCATTCAACAGAAGGCTATCAGTAGTTAGGTTTTGGGGGGGAGGTACTCAAAAATTATACATGGATTTCCGACTGCATGGGAGGTTGGCACCCCTAGCCCCTCCCCTCCCCTCCTGTTGTTCAAGGGCCAACTGTAATTGCTTCTTCACTTTTCAAAAGATTTCATAGGAACGCTCTACTCTCGGATGGGGGGAACCTGTAATGACCATAGATTCCTCTACAAATTGATGCTAATCCAACTCTTTGGCCTGTAAGCTCTAAGCCCTTCTAATAAATTCTAAGTCTGGGGATACTACCCTTTCAGAAGTGACAGGTCAGGCTCTATGCACTTTCTACACTGGGAAAGAAGGAGGGAGGCAGAGTCTCCATTGCAGCTTTTTCTTTCTTCTCTTCTCTTCTCTTCTCTTCTCTTCTCTTCTCTTCTCTTCTCTTCTCTTCTCATTCTCTTCTCTTTTCTCTTCTCTCCTCTTTCTTTCTCTCT
>NW_005871066.1:8795619-8798833 GCF_000147115.1 Myotis lucifugus
TGACCTGGTGCCATCACTGTCCATGCTACCAGTCTCCACTGGCTCGTTTGATTCAACCTCCACACTGAGAGGTCAATGTCATATGCCGATCCCCTATGGGAGTCAATGGGCACCAGTTTCATCGTCACGAACTTGCCTATTTGCCCGTTCTCTTATAAATACCAGTGCTTGTCCTAAAGCGATTCATGAGAATGGATATGGACTAATCAATGCAATTTTATCACCAAAAATAACCAGGAAAAATGGCCTGTGAGTTAACCTATAGACAAATTTAATTTAGGAAGAACTCCCTGATAGGCTTGGATCAGAGAGATGTAAGAAACCAGGCTCTGCTACTTACTAGCCCTCTGTGTGTGACCATGGATAAGTTAATTTTTCAGAGCTTTAAAGATAAACCACATTAAGGTAGAGCTTGACATTAAAAAAAAAAAAGGCTCAGATGATGCCAGCCCCACCCCCTTCCAGAGATAAAAGCTGGGAGTTAGGAGTACAGGGATGGAGCCATGTTGACCTGTGTTCCAGTCCTGGTTTTGCAGCATACTAGCTGTGAAATACTGGGCAAGTGACAGTCTTACCTTTCTCGTGAGGCTGGGATAATGAGTTTGAGCATTTAGCTAGTGCCTAGTATACACTGAATGTCAATAAATGGCAGCTATTTTTTAACTGTTAATACGAGAAAGATATTATCCTCATCACTGTTTGCTGATCAATGTTTCTCAAAGTGTGGTCAGGGAACTATGAATATTAGAAAGACCAGGCACGTCTGTGGGGGCAGGGGGATCCCATGTCCCAGCCCAAGAAAGCTCTCTGAGAATGGTACCTGGTAATATTCACTTCTGAACCAAACTTCCTTGAGATGCATACTACAATTTAAGAATTACCGGTCCAGCTGGTCTTGTGTGCTGTGCCAAGACTTATCTTCCAGCACCAATTCTTTACCATGCTAGTAGAATTACCCAGTATTTTTTTAAAATATTTTTTGGCACTGTTTGGTACCTAGACATGAAATTGACAGGCTCACTCCGCTTTGTTTTCCAATGGCACTACTTTGACTTTCCCCCCACTCACTGACCAGAAGTTGGCACACTATGGCCTTGGTCTGTGACCAATTTTGTATAATCCCAACCTCCAGAGGGAATATGTATTCAAAGTGTTGTTTAAAAAAGAGAGGAGAGAGAGAGAGAGAGAGAGAGAGAGAGAGGGAGAGAGAGATTGATTATGCCTGGCCTGTGTTGCTAAGTGGTTAGAATGTCAAGGGTTCAATTCCTGGTCAAGGGCATGTACTTGGGTTGCGGGCTCACTCCCCATCCCCGGGGGCACATATGGGCCAATTGAAATGTGCCTCTTTCTCCCCTCCCCTCCCCCTTTCACTCTCTGAAAAGCAATGGAAAAAATATCCTCAGGTGAGGATTAACAGAAATAAAATAACATTAAAAAAAGAAGAATGTGAGAGAGACCAAATGTTGCTCACACAGTCTAAAGTATTTACTGCTTGAATCTTTACAAAAAGTTTGCCAGTCCCTTAGTAACCAGTAATTATTGTGTGTTTTTTTAATCCTTACCTAAGGATATGTGTGTGTGCTTTTTAAAAAACTGATTTTAGAGAGAGAGGAAGGGGAGGGGGAGAGAGAGAAAGAGAAACATCAATCGGTTGCCTCCTGTACGCACCCTGGCTAGGAATCAAACCCACAATCTAGATATGTACCTTAACCAGGAATCGAGCCCACAACCCTTTTGGTGCATGGGACGACACTCTAATCAACTAAGCCACCTGGCGAGGGCACCTGTAGTTGTTTATAAACTCCAGGCCGCAAAACAATTTACTTTTAAAAAAGAGAGAACTGAGTATAATAGAAAATATTAGATATTTTCTCCTGCACCTAGTAGAGGGAAGTACCATTGCCGAAGTTTCTGATGATGATGATGATGATGATGATGATGATGAGTGTGTTGGATAATGATCAAATTGTATTTGGTTGCAGTCAAAGGTTTTAAGTCCTCAGGGTTAGGTCTGGGGTTAAAAAGGGCAGTTGGTTAACAAGTATTTATTAAAACTCACACTGAGTAATGTATACAATAAAGGTTCCTTGGAGAATGCAAAACCATATAAAATGATCTGCTGTTTAGAAGTTAATAGCTAATTTTTTTCATTCCAAAATAGAAATGAAATCTGCTCTGTGTATAATATACATTACTGTAAGGAAAGAATGAAATCAGCAATGCCAAGTACTTCAAAAGCATTATACAAACAAAATATTTTAGTTATACTAACAACATATTGTATTGACCATATATAGGTTCTTTAACAAGTGCCTTGGTTCCTCATTTCCTCCAACCTTGGAAACCAGTCCCTTTTTCCTTTGTGTGTGTGCATGTGCGTATGCATGTACACATGTGTGCATGTGTATGCTGGAAGCATAGAAAAAAGTATGAGATGCCTCTGGCCTTTGTGTCACCCACTAATGGCTTCTCCTTCTCCTCTGTTTATAATGTGTATTCTTTTATCCTTTTCTTGCTCCTGGTAAATAAAGCATTTGATTACATTCTTGTGCAAAAAGAACAATTAAGACTGATTAAACATTTTTTAAGTAACAATCTTTCCCTTTATCTTCACAAAGCACTAATTTCCAAGGATTCTGTGACTGTTTTGAACAAGCTAAAGATATATTAATTTTGTAATATATTGCAACAATTTTGCAAAGAAACACCTTCCTAGGTACGTACACAAGAAAATTACACTTGAAAATGTTTTCACTACATGAGATGTGCTGCAGGCACAAACCACAAGCAGTGTAAATAAATACAAGCTGGTGCAATGCTGGGTGCACGTTGGCCTTACACCACAAAGAGAAACCCTTGCACAGCGCACACCATGTTGTTTCAGCTTGGGATGCCATGAAGACGGGATTTAAGCAGTTTGTGTAAATACAGGCAGGAGATTGTCAATGTGCGTGTGTGTCTGTGTGTTCGGAAAAGAGGGTTGTAAGCAGAAGGGGTGGGACTTGTCAGGAGCAGCTATTTGAGAAAATCCCCTTTTCTTTCCCATTCATTCTTTCTAGATTCCATGTCTGGCACAGTCCTTACAATTACTCACTGGCTTTTCATTCTGAAGACAACTAAACCAGCTCTCAAAAACTTCCTACCGCGTTTTTCACACACTTTTTTCCCCCTAAGGCACCCAATCATTCAATATTTGTTTATACAAAAACACAAA
>NW_005871066.1:8800319-8884944 GCF_000147115.1 Myotis lucifugus
CACCTCGGTGGCGGCGTTTTATTTTCTCCCGAGAATCTAGTTGCATTGATAAGAGTTGGTAATGTCTTTGGTTTAAAGTCATAGAGTGGTTACTGGTTCTCTGGTGGACAAAGAAATAATATCCCCCCCCATCTTTGTTACACGTTCTTTCCCCCCCCCCACCACATTTTATCCAGTCTTTCTCCATCCATCTTGTCTATTATGTTTTGCTTTCATGATACTATTCCATTTTCCACCCTATTCATTTACTACTATTTATTGAAACAAATGGACCATTTATTGTGAGGCATTTATCAAAGTTAGTCCGTACCCTTCAAATAGGATAGTGCAGAAACTAGAATAAAATGTCATAGTTAGGACAGATGGTCCTAAAGCAAGGAAAACTTTGCGTGATTAGACTCTTATTGTTCATTTTAAGACGTTCCCTTAGGCCTTGACTGATTTTGAATGATATCTCCAAAATAAGAATGCTTCAATATAAAGAGAATAGAATTAGAGATGTGTGTTTTCAAAGTAGAAATCTTGACTTTGAAATGAGGCTAGTTCTGCAAATGTTTACAATTTTGAATTATACAATTGTCCTTTACCAGTTAAATGCTATTTAAAAACACATAGTTCATTTTTCACAATGACCATCATATTATTGTGAATAAAGTATTTCAAGGGCAAGCTCACTTAGTTATTCTGAGTTATCTTTCTACCCACAAAAAAGAGTAAATACAGGACTCAGGAAATTCAGAGACTAAAAATTGAGATGTAACAAAATAGTCACTTTTATAAAAATACATCTTGATAGTAACCTTTTTAGTAATCCAACGTGAATTCACTCCATAAGTGAATGTTTTATCTATTTTCATTTCTTTTCAACCTCATGTGTTTTTAAATACAGTAATGTACTTCTACTTGTGAGTGTTAAGCATCTTAAGAGGCAAGCTTTTATTAAATACCATCATCTCACTTGCATGGCCTACATTATTAATCAAACTCTGACCATATAAGCATTATTATCTTTATAAATGTAGTCATTTAAGACAAATTTGCATCATCTGTGTTTATTCATGATGTTTTTATTAAGATTAGCATTGTTTGCACATGGCAGAAAATGCAAAATACAGTGGCTTAAACAAGATGGAAGCTTAATTCTCTATAATGTAAAATGTAAGCAGTTCAGGAATGTTATGGTTCCATGATCATCAGGCACCCAGGCTCTTTCCAGCCCCCTACTCTGTAATCCTCAGTTTGTGGTCCAAAATTACAGCTCTATTTTCAGTCATCTCATCCATATTTCAGCCAAGAAGAAACTGGAAAAGAGAAGGGAACTTGCCCTCAATCCCACACACACCCCATAGAACTTAGTCAAGATGGGCACATCTATGGTGTGACAAACTGCATTTTCCAAAAATGGCTGCAAAAATATCTATCTCCTGTGCCATGTGCTCTTCTACAGTGTGACTGTGCCACTCCCCTATCAAGAGCTAAAGTCTTGCCCTAACTGGTTTGGCTCAGTGGATAGAGCATCGGCCTGCTGACTGAAGGGTCCCAGGTTCCATTCTGGTCAAGGGCATGTACCTTGGTTGCGGGCACATCCCCAGTGGGGGGGTGTGCAGGAGGCAGCTGATCAATGTTTCTCTCTCATCGATGTTTCTAACTCTCTATCCTTCTCCCTTCCTCTCTGTAAAAAATCAATAAAATATATATATTTTTAGAAAGCTGAAGTCTTATTTCCCCTCCTCTGAATCTGGGCGGGCGTGTGACTGCTTTGACAGAAGTCATCCCAGTGTGACAGAAACAGCCAGTCCTGGCATTCCCTGGCTGAAATCCTGACCCACAGAATCTGTGAGCTTAATAAAAAGGTTGTTTTAAGCCTCCAAGTTTCGGGGTAATTTGTTACACAGCAATATTAACTGAAACACCTGGCTGTAAGGAAAGCTTGAGAATGTAATCTTCATTATGGGTAGTCATGTGCCAAGTAAACCTTTGGAGAGGAAGGGGCATGGATTCTGGGAACAATAATCAATGTCTGTCACAATGCTTAACACCCTTTCCCCCAGAAATGGTAGGAAAAAAAGCACTTCTTTGCCAAACATTTACAACAGCTGTATTTCAAAGGAGCATCCTACCTGGTGTTTCAAAATGCATCTAGTCCTCTTTGTGGATTTACAAGCCAAGGTCATGTGGCTGTCATTTCTTTAGGGATATAGAAGTGAGTCAGGCATGACGTGCATAATTGGTTAGATGACCTATATGGTCTCTCCCATACTGCTATATTGTACAGTTGTATGATATTAAAAGAAGACATGTTGGATTTAAAATATCTTTGCAAACAGCTCTCTTATAACAATATTTATTTGCATCAATTCTTAAATCAGTAACCATGACCTGGAAAAGTAAAGCTTGATCATGATATTCCTATTATGTTAATATCGTTCTCAGAACAAATGTTCACATTTCAAATCATATTCTGGCTTTTCTTCACTATCACATAAACATTTTGGTAATGTCTGATTTCCCTTGCTTTCATTTTCAGAATATTTCCTTTTGAACCTTAGAATTCGGTGACAGTGGCTTATGGGGACTATTTATCTTTGAATTCTTTAAAAGAACATCACTGATATTGATTCTTTGGTTGTTGATTTACAAAGCAGTTTGCACTATTTTCTCAGGGAATCAGAAGCAATTGCAAAAGAACTCCAAGAGTTCAGCATTGGAATAAAATAAGAGTGCTACCAAATTTGTTTTTACACCTGGGAAAGTAAAAAAAAAATATTGAACACAGACATTAATTTGTTTATATGCAGCTGCCAAAGCAGGATAAATAGTATGGACAAGTCAATAGTTTGGGCAGGTTTCACAATGGATGTTAATAACTACGAACCAATCAATCACACAGCATTTCTTATCTATATTTAAGGTATATCATGATCAAGTGTCTTTGTTGCAAGAAATATATACCCACTCAAGGGACAAAGATAGGCAAATTGAAAGGACACAGGAGCTGCACTTGCACAGAGTCCACTGTGGCCATCACTGTCAGTTTTATATACTTTAGCAGTTTAGCATTGACTATAGTTCTGGGTCTCTAGTTCCCATTCTCATTCCTGTTCTCAAGAGAGAGGATCCAGTTGGATTGGCTGGTCTTAAGTGAGAAGTTCTTTCCTGGTTAGGTCAGTGTGGGCAGTGGGGTGCAGGATAAGGAAGTGGCCAGGTAGTATAAGTATATGACAAGCTAGGCTCTTCAGGAGAGAGATAAGTGCAAAACATGGGCATTGCAAGTGGTACAGACACCTCACAACTTACCTGCTAAAAGCTGGTCACCTCCTAACTTGAAAAATCTAGTAAACATTTGGACTATGACTAAATAGAAAGTTTAATCTCTAGTAGATGTGGCTTTGCCAAAGGTTGCCTCTGGCAGACCCACTTCTCAAACTTTAGCAAGCCTAAGGAGCACTTGCCTGGCTTATTTAAACGCAGTTGCTGGTTCCACCTCCTGATTTCCAGATTCAGTAGCTCTGAGGTGGGGCCTGGGAATTGCGTTTTTGTAAAACTCCCAGGTGATGCTTATGCTGCGGGTCTGGGGACCACACTTTGAGATCCACTAGACTAGATTTCCCGAGGAAGAGTTTATAATCCGCTAAAAAATAGCTGCTTGAAGTAACATTTTTGCAAAACATCAAAGCTTAATTTTTATTTGGCTAAATTAAAACTTAATGCAGCTTCATTATCCTGTTCTCCCTTAATGGGTCTTGCAAAGTTAAAGAGGTCCTCAAAAGCAACAGAGAATATAACCTTAAATGGTACATCTCATAAATAGAATATGGGTTTCCTCTTAAGGACTAGATTGGACTCACAAGTTTATCTCTGTTTCCTGAAATTCCACTTAAATAGTGGCTAAAGGGATGGGGAAAATAAAACTGTAAACTCATAAGGACAAAAGGACAAGAGAACCATAGTGAAATTTAAAAAAAATAATAAAAAATTTAAATTATTCAGCCTTAAAAAGGAAGGACATTCTGATGCATACTATAACATGGATAAAACGTAAGGACATTATGCTAAGTAAAATGAGCCAGTTTAAAAAAAAAGACAAATAATGTATGATTCCACTTATATGAGGTTCTAGAGTAGTCAAAATTTTTAGAAGCAGAAAGTTGAATGGTGGTTGCCAGGAGCTGAGGGGAGGGAGGAATGAAGAATTGTTTAATGGGTAAAGAGTTTCAGTTTTGCAAGATGAAAGAATCCTGGGGTTTGTTGCAAAACAGTGTGAATATACTTAACACTATTGAACTATAGACTGAAAACTAATTATGATGGGAAACTTTGTTATCTGTATTTTTCCATAATTTAAATTTAAAAGTTTTTTTTAATTACAAAAGAAATAGAATAGGAGAAGAGACAAGAGCAGGTAAGTATGATCTACTACAATTTTGGAACTAAGTTAGCAAACTAGAGAATGCTGGAACCTAAGCTTGGGTGAGGGGTCAGTGCGGGGAAGCCAGCAAGATGGAAGATCACATCTGCATCACAGAGTGAGAAGCACAAACTCTGGAGATACTGGAGATACTGGGTGCCTCTGAAAGGGGATAAGGAGTGAGGATTGATGCAATGTTTATATAGGGGGCTGATAAGACTCTCCACCCTCTGGCCCTTCCTCTGTCCTACACGGACCAGCACCTGCTTCCTTCATTCCCAGCAGGAGATGGAGGAGCTGACTTTATGTAGAGGTTTGTGCAGCTGGTTGTGGGGAGAAGGTCCTGTACTGAAAAGAAGGGCATTGATTCTGATTTGGCGAACTCCGTATCAGTGGCCTTCCTCCTCCACTGAACCCCCACATTTCTGAGAACCAGATTTATACCCTCCCAGGCAGAAACTCAAGGGGTTCCTCTTTAGGGAACTAACCAGCCCAAGAGACAAGAAGAACAGATGCTGATATTTGAGGTTGAAAAACCCAGCTTTCTGTCTTTTCGCCCCATGTTGAAGTTCACCAGTCAATAACCACTACCACCTCCTCCACATCCTTCATAAACATGAATTCAGGTAAGAATCACCACATGTCCAGTAAAAACTTTTAGTATGAAGGACTGGGACCAAAATAAATGAACCAAAACAAAAGTGCCTCAGCGAACAGGGAAAAAATATATAAAAAAGCACTTTAATATCCTCAGATATACAAGAATAAAATAAAATAACAATTATTAACATTTATTTAGCAGATACTGTCCAGAGCACTTTATATCTATTGCCTTATTTAATGTTCACAAGAACCCTATGTGATGTATATATTATTACACTAAAGATTAATAAACCAAGGCACAGAGAGGTTAAATAACTTATCTAAGATCACACAGCTCACAAATAGTACTGGGATGGGATCTCAAGCAGTTTGGCTCTATGGCCACTATTCTATATTTGGAAGTAATAAGAAATAACACAGAAATTAAAACTATGATTACACAAATATCTGTAAAAGGGTTCAAGATAAAGTTGAGGAAATTTATCAGAAAATAGAATTAAAAAATCTAAATCTAGAAAATGGCAGAGAAAAAAATAACCAAAAAAAAAAAAAAAGCTCAATATGAGTTCAAGGAAAAAAACACAAAAACAATGAGAAATGGAGAAAATTTTTTTAAAAATTCATACAGGAATTTCTCCCCCCCCCCCCCCCACCAGAATTTAAAGATATGGATTTCTAGATTGGAGGGGCCCATGGACAGGCCCCTGGAACAAAAAATACAAACACCTTCACCAAGACTGTAATTCTGAAATGTCAGAACACTAACATAAGCAGAAGAGCATAAAGACTCAGAATATCATCAGACTTCTTAGCAATAGCACTGGAAGCTAGAAGAGCGGAACAATATCTTCAAAATGCGGGAGGAAAATTACTTCCAGCCCAGAATTCTCCAGCAATCTAGTCTGCTAAGTTAGTATCCAGCAAAATAAAGGTGGAATAATGATAGTTTCAGATATGTCATTTTAGATAATACAAACTCCGATGACCTTTTCTCAGGAATCTGAGTGTTATCAAAACAAGGACATAAACTGAGAAGTATATAGGAATATATAGGATCCAGTAAGCAGAAAACTGACATATGCTCCCACCATATCAACCAGCTTACTTGTGCCTGTGAATTCAGATGTCCATGTTCTGTCTACCTGTGCTCCACCCTGTTCCCTCTGACCTACTCAGGGAAACTGCTCTGCACTTGCCATCTCTTTTCCTTTGTCACTGTTTTCCTTTCAACTGAACCACTCGGTAGCACACAGACTCTAAGGGACCACTGACACATGCCCCCTCGTATTCAGAGCTGTAGAATCTCCTCCCTGAGTGTAAGTAGTCCTTGTTCCTTCCAGTCAATAAAACGTGGCAAAAGTGCAGATATTTTGCAGATGGTTGAGGTCCTAAAGCAATTGATTTTGAGTTAATACACAGTGAGTTTACCCAGGGCTTGACTTAATCAGCTGAAAACTCTTTAAGCCTCCCCGAGGGGAAAAGTCTCCTTGCTGGCTTGATGAAGAGAGCAGCCCTGTTGAGGAAGCCCATGTGAATCGCCTTTTTCACGTAGTTTTCAGGACACCACTTTTTAAAAATTTTTATCTTTATTGTTGAAAGTATTACAGATGTCCCCTTCCCCGTACCCTCTCCCCCCATTAACCTCCTCCACCCTGCTCTCTTCCCCTCCTCAGGCCTTCCCTGCGTTGTCTATCCATGGGCTTTGCATATATGCACAGAAATTCATTGGATAAACTCTTCCTGCTCCCCTCCCCCTTCCCTCTGAAATATGCCAGTCTGTTCCATGCTTCAATGTCTCTGGATCTTTTTTGTTCATTAGTTTATTTTGTTATTAGATTCCACATGTAAGTGAGATCATGTGATACTTGTCTTTCTCTGACTGGCTTATTGCACTTAGCATAATACTCTCCAGATCCCTCCAAGCTGTCCAAAGGGTAAGATCCTTCTTTTTTACAGCTGCATAGTATTCCATGGTGAAATGTACCACAGTTTTTTAATCCAGTCATCTACTGATTGGCACTTGAGCTGTTTCCAGGACACCACTTTTTCTTTGTTCTCCTCCTCTTCTGTCTACATCTTCTCAATTTTTTTTTACTGGATAGTAAAAAAGTCTTATCCTCTTGACCTCTAAATATTGAAGCACATCAAGTCCAATGCTTTTAAAACACATTTATATGTAAATGATTCTCAAATTTATACCTCCAGATCCACCTCTGAACTCAATACTTAAATTTTATTTTTTATTTTTATTGATGTCAGAGAGGAAAAGAAAGGGAGAGAGAGATAGAAACATCAATGATGAGAGAGAATCATTGATTTGCTGCCTCCTGCATGGCCCACACTGGAGATTAAGTCCACAAGTCGGGCATATGCCCTGACTAGGAATTAAACCGTGACCTCCTGGTTCATAGGTCGATGCTCAACCGGCCGGGTTGAACTCAATATTTTTGTATTCAACTGCCTTGAGATGTCTAAGAGGCTCACCCCTATTTATCTTGTTCAACTCTCTATTACTAGTTCTGCTCTATCCACAGTTCCTAGAACAATGCCTAGAACACAGTGACACTCAATATGTATTGAGTAAAAAAAAAAAATGGAAGGAGGGGAAAAAGAAAGAAGGAGGGGGGATGCATGCTGAAGAAAAGCTAAGGGAATGCTTAGGATAATGGTGAAAGGCCTGGGATAGCTGTTCAGCAGGTTCAGCGATCATCCAGGTCCAACGGAAGCAGGAAATCAAAGGCATACAGAAGGACATCCCCCAGGAAAAAGAAAGGCACTGATACATTGTGTAATTCGTTTGATTGTATTGTGGAAAACTACACCTCTGGCAGAGGGTTGGGGAACGAATAAAAGATAGTTTCAGAGAAAACTAGACAATTGAATAAAATAGCACAGTCCACTCCAGGGAAAACAGAAGGTTGAACAAGAAAAGAAATAAAATCAAAGAACACTATGTGGCTTAGCCATAAGCAATATTTATGAGGTCATAACAATCAAAACACCAGTGCTGGTACAATCCAAAAGTGTGGTATGATTATAGAGGGCAGAAAAAGAGAAAGAGAAGAGTGTGAATCTGTTTGTGTTTCTGTGTCTATGTTTTGGGAGCATGGAATAAGAGCACCTGAATATTCTGTAACAGGAAATCAATAGAAATGTCTGAAATGGAGGATCAAGTAATAGTAGCATATATATTATTTAGAAGCATGTCATTCAATAGCAAAAGAAATAGCTTAAATAATTGCAAGTAGTTCCACCTGGGAAATGGGAATGAAATACTCATATTACTTTGTTAAACTGAGGAGTATGAATTTCTAAAGCAGGTACTCAGTTACAGGGATCTCCACATTTCATACAGCTGTTTCCTTTATTTCTGGGTTCAGGGGACCATATAGCTGAGATTTTTCCAGCCCCTATTTAGTGGGTTAAACCTCTGGTGGGAAATCCCAACCCTGTATCTTCAGGTTCTATAAATTTTAGAAATCAGCTGTTCTTAAGACAGGTAGCCACATTTTACAGAGTATTATTCATTCTCTAAATATTCCATTTATTGCACCACTTAGTTTAATGTTCATGAAATTTTTCTTTGTTTTATAATATCTTGTTCTATCAGTAATTTCATTTTTTTTTTTGCTCTTCGTTTTCTTTCTCCAATTTAGTTACTTCATTGTCACTTGTGAAATTCAAGAACCAAGATTCCCAGGTGTAGAATTCTCTTGCCAGTCATCATCCCGGTGGGATAGAATGTTCCATTTTTGCATTCAGTCCTCTTAGAGCTAATGTGTGCTTTATCTGAAGAACAGCTTACCCTTTACCCTGCCTCAGAGTCATCGTGTCTTTTGTTGAACTGTGTGGTCTAGTAAATTCTGTTTGCTCTTTTCCTTGCCAACAGAAACAAATTACACATGTATCAAAGCAGAAGGGGATACTTGGGGTATTTAAACGACATTTTATTTACCATTTTAAAGGTAAATTTTCTGCATTTTTCAATTCTTTTACTGCACAAGTCCTAGAATTTGTAAAAGCACATGTAAGCGGTACATACTTAGCAAATAGCCATAGGTATCATTTTAGGAAGACTCAGGGGCATTTAGATCTTTTTGTGCATGAATGTTTTTATTCATCTATGAGCAGTCCTTGGTGTTACTCCTCTTAGATGACTTTAAAATGATTTAGACTTTTAAAATTTTTTATTTTTTAAAGTATTTTTTATTGATTTCAGAGAGGGAGAGAGAGATAGAAACATCATGTGCCCTGACCAGGAATGGAACCATGACCTCCTGATTCATAGGTTAACACTCAACCTCTAAGCCATGCCAGCCAGGCTGCTAAAATGACTTAGACTTTTAATTCAGTCATCTCTGTTAACCACCAAACCCACAATTCCATTTACCTGCTGGAAGCCTCTTCATGGCCATGTTGCCAATACCCCAAATTCAATTACCAAACTTATCAGAAACAAAAAATTAAGCTCTGTCCCTTTAGAATTGTTCTTCCTCCTCTGTTCGCCATATCTGTAAATAGCATCGTAACACCTTCTAGTCACTGGCTTAGACTCAGAGCCTCCGATGACCTTTGCCTCTCGCATCCCAAAGTGGATTAGTTGTCAAATCCTGTTGATTCCATTTTCCTGGTGTCTTGCTGACATTTGTCCTCTCCACGCCATTCCTGTCTGTCTGTGTCAGTATGCTCAGGCTGCCATAAGATGCCATGGAGTGGGTGGCTTAAACAGCAGAAGTTTGTTTTCTCACACTTCTGGAAGTTGGAAGTCTGAGATGAGGGAGCCAGCATGGTTAGGTTCTGGTGAGAGCCCTCTTCCTGGCTTCCCACTGTGTCCTCACGTGGCCTCTTTGTAAGACCACTGATCCCACTGGATTAGGACCCCACCCTTATGACCTCAGCTAACCTTAATAACCTCATAAAAGCCCTGTCTCCAAATACTGTCACATTGGGGGTTAGGTCTTCAACACAGACATTTTTAGGGACACATTTCAGTCCACAGCACTGTGGCAGGCTGGGTCTTCCTCATCTCTTGCCAGAATATGTCTTCTAATTAACGCCCTCATCTCCGGTCTTTCTCATATCTAATGACACATTATTTTGAGAAATCTTTTCTAGGTACATTTCTGTTTATGGCACAGTTTGCTTAAAAAAAAAAAAGATGGCTTTCTGATTCCTGGAGAGTAAAGGCAAACCTCATTATCATGAAATTCAAGGACTTTGATAATGTGATTCCAACCTAATTTCCCAGCTTTTAGCTCAAAATCCCCGTCATGCCATTTCTACCACAACCAAATTGGAATACTTGTCTTTTTCTTACCATGTCTTTCAATTGCCTGCCTCCACTTGGAAACCCTCATGCATCTTCCCCAGTCAGAAATCTCACCTTTTGGTGAAATCCCCCCCCCCCCCCCCCCCCCGCTCATGAGCACTTCTTTGATCCCTTGGCCAGAAGTATTCACTCCCTATTTGGTGCATCCTTTTGTACTTGTATTATAGCCTTTTGTTTTATTTGTGGAATTGTGTGGCCTCCTTCTGGAAAATAATATGATAGAAGCATTGGGCCATGGCTTGACTTCACAGGGTGCAGCAGAATCCTTGCAGGGCCTAATACCACGCAGGCATTCAGTGAATATTTGTTTATATGAACCATGAATCTGTTCATGGAATGATAATATTTCATAGTCCAATGGACATAAGATAATATTTAGATTAGTGATTTTTAAAGCTATGTTAATTGGAGTTATAGTCAATTCCATACTTTAGTCTTTGACAAAATATTTCATTTGAAGAAAGGGTTTTGTTCCAAATATTTTAAACCACTGATCTTATTCAACTCCTTCATTTTGTAAATGAGAAAAACCAGGCCAGATGGAAATTAAAAGTGACATTCCCAAGGTTTTCCAATTATTTATTAGCAAGATCCTGATATAAACTGTATTATTTGAAAACATATACTGGTACAGCTGCTCTGCCTTTTGGCTAAGATCAAGTGAAAATATATACTTGTAGAGCAGCTTAGCAACCTCATCCTTTCCAGGGTAATACCCTGCTACTGGAAAAGTTCAGATAATATCTGAAGCTAATCAGAATAACTCAGTAAGGGCACCTGAGGTTAAATCTCATTAAATCATTTTTTCTAGGCACTGTTTGGTACTTTAAGAACATGAAAGATTGTGTTTTCTCAGGAAATGTGTTATTCACCATGAATCCCAATAAAATAAGGCCATTGTCTTAAAAGGCTGGACACAAGCTAATAATCCCCTAAACTCTATAGAGTATTGAGCAAAGCTTTGAGCATATAAGCCCCATGATTTTTCAGGGACTACCTCAAAATAAGACCACGTAGTAATTAGGATATCAAATATGCTTGCTGTTTGTGTATGCTTGTAAGATAATGTTAATGTTATAATAGCATTTTTAGCTTTTGCTTAGTTCTTGATTTTTTTTTTGGGGGGGGGGGGCATTTCTTTTAACCAAGCCCTAAATTCACAAGGTCTCAAAAAATAAGGAAGAATTGAAGGAGCATAAAAAGCTACCGAAAGTATTGTTTTTACTGCAATGTCACTTTACGATAGTTCACTGTTACTAGTAGCAGCATAGCCTGACAAGGCTTATCTATCTATTTAAATAGAACCTGCTACTTAAGGAACTCGGAGCTCTGTGAAGCATGCCTTTTTTGGCATGAAATCATCCAGGGAGGATGGGAAGCTATTGGGAAGAGAGTTTATCATCAATAATAACATGTCCAAGATGCTACTTCCTGGGCCAATTTATGTATTTAGATTTGATTTCCTATTTTTGGAGCACATCTCGGTGAATGGAAAATATTAATGCTGAGACTCGCACTAAGCAAAATGAATAAGAATAAGCCTCAGAAGATATTCGAAATGCAACCGTTTTCCAGGATTAAAAAATACGGAAAATTACCTGTTTGATATAGATTAAGGAACATTTCCTTTTAGTAGCTGTATTTGGCTCTCAGAGAGAATTCATCCAGGAGTCAGCATTATTTATAGCACCCACTCTGTGCAAGACACCGTGCTAGGAAGGGAAAATTAGGATGAAGGCAAATGTACCTGATCTTATATTCTGGCTGAGGAGACTGACATTAAGCAAATAAATGGAAAAACAAATTACATAATTATGGAGAAATACAGGATGGTCTGAGAAACAATAAACTAGGAGAACTAATTAATTTGGCAGTGAGTAGCTGTGTCCTCTTTGTGGACTGCTGGTATTGGGTATAGACACACCATTTTTGGCCATTAAATAGAGCCAGAGAATGTTAGCGGCAGGGCTGTCAGAGCAGGAGCAGCTGATGCCATTATTATGATCCTTGGCGCAGAGCCCATGCCCCAGAGTTAGCAGTTGGCAAAAGGTAGCCATTTTGCATAGGACTTCCTCGCTTAACACACATCCCCCCTCAGTGTGCAGGGCCTCTGCCTGGCCTCCACAGCTGGCTTTGCTGTATATTGCAGAAGCCTCTGATTTTAGTGGGAACTGGGTCAGCATCAGTCATGAAGAAAATACTTGACAATCTTTTTATTTAACTTCAAGTTGCCAATGCTTTCTGTATAAATATTCTTAACTTAAAACAATTTTTCTGGGTGGGTGATATAAAAAAAACCAGGAAATCAAAACATGCACAATTGTAATATTTATCAAAAGCCAGTCTTTCTCCTTGCATTATTTCTATTCTAGAGGCCTGGTGCACGAAATTCGTGCTCTGCGTGGGTAGGGGGGTCCCTCAGCCTGGTCTGCACCCTCTCGCAGTCTGGGAGCCCCGGGGAAGGTGGGGGCAAGGCTCCTGCCACTGCTGCCGCTGCATTCGTCAGGCTTCTGGCTGAGCGGCGCTCCCCATGTGGGAGCGCACTGACTCCCCCTGTGAGAGCGCACTGACCACCAGGGGCAGCTCCTGCATTAAGCGTCTGCCTCCTAGTGGTCAGTGCATGTCATAGTGATTCCACCGTTTGGTCAATTTGCATATTAGCCTTTTTTTATATAGGATTGATGAGTTTCTTTAATGAAATCCTGTTCCATTTTGGAGGTCAGATTTATTAATTGTTAATGCAACAGAAACCTAAATTAAATACCTCAACCCGAGCTTTATACATTTTTGTTGTGCATTTTTACTTCTACTCATTAGAGAAGATTTTCCTCCTAAGGCTTGGATGCACTATTTTATATCAAATAATTCCTTAAAAATCCAACTTATTGACCTAGCTGGTTTGGCTCAGTGGATAGAGCGTTGGCATATGGACTGGAGGGTCTCAGCTTTGATTCTGGTCAAGGGCACATGCCAGGGTTGCAGCTCAATCTCCAGTGGGGAGCATGCAGGAGGCAGCCAATCAATGATTCGCTCATCAGTGATAGTTCTATCTCTCTTGCCCTTCCTCTCTAAAATCAATAAAAATATATTTTTTTAAAAATTCAACCTATTGCCCTGACCGGTTTGGCTCAGTGGATAAAGCGTCAGCCTGTGGACTGAATGGTCCCAGGTTCGATTCCGGTCAAGGGCATGTACCTTGGTTGCGGGCACATCCCCAGTAGGGGGCGTGCAGGAGGTAGCTGATCGATGTTTCTCTCTCATCGATGTTTCTAACTCTCTATCCCTCTCCCTTCCTCTCTGTGAAAAATCAATAAAATATATATATTTAAAAAAAATTAACCTATTTCTGTATTCCTGTGGTCAGTGTTTTTTGTGATCTACCCTTCTTCTACTTCCTCCTTTGTATTTAAGTAATAGTTCACTGAACAGAAGAACTCTATTAACCCTCTGTTCTCCGTTCAAGACTTCCAGAAACCTTTCTTATTTGGATTTCCATTAAAAAAATGCTTTCTGAGTTCATTCATCTTTCTGTAAACTTAGATCCTAAAATTTCATTGTTTTCATCAATCACCAGTTTTCTATAGAGAGCTATCCAGTTCTATCCATTCCCTCCCATAATTCAAGGTCAGTCTCAATTGGTTAGTCTCTTTTACTCATACTTTCTAAGTTGCATTTTTCATTAACATCCCTTGTACCCACCCCACCCCCATTTTCTCCATTCAATCTAGAAGTAACTTGCCTCTTTCTTTGAGTTCCCTGCTAGTTATCCAATCCTTTTCAGTTTTAGAAAAGTCGAACACATCCCTTTAAAATATGCATTTATCGTGTCATGGCTCCCCTCTAATCCATGTTCCTTCTCTTTTTTGGAAGTTGTAAGAGGATGATTGCAATGCCCACATAACAGTGTAAACTACAATGGAATCAAACAAAAGGAGCACTGAATGCTAAGACCTGTGTTCAAATTCCAAAGCCTCCCTCACTAGGTTTGGGTCACATTGATGCTGTTCTGGGCCTCAGTTTTTTCCTATAAAATGAAGGATTTGGATACTAAATAACCTCTAAGATTCTTTTTTGAAAAAATATATTTATTGATATCAGAGAGGAAGGGAAAGGGAGAGAGAGATAGAAACATCAATGATGAGAGAGAATCATTGATTGGCTGCCTCCTGCACACTCCCTCCTGGGGATTGAGCCCACAACTCGGGCATGTGCCCTTGGCCGGAATCGAACCAGGGACCCTTCATTCTGCAGGCCGACGCTCTATCCACTGAGCCAAACTGGCTAGGGCTAAGATTCTTTTTAGGTCTAGGATTCCATAATTCTATCAATTTCTCAATAGAAATACTCCATATCCTATACAATGTACATACATGTTATAGTTTTATACTCTATAGGAAATCAACTCTGTTTAATATTCTTTTTATTTACTATTCTGTCAGTATCCTTTCATCTTTTAAAGAAATAATACCCTTAAGATTAATAAAACTTTATTTTTCTGTCCTCATTCTTTTTATATTTTTTCCTCTTCTCTTTGTCAGCCACTCTGTAGTTGTTTACACTGCATCTAGACCTGGGTATTTGTCACCAAAATGAAACCATGATCCATCTGTTCTTGTCATCCTTATAACATTATTTTTGTAGGCTACAACTGACATGTGCTCTTTTCCTTATTTATTCAGTGTACTGGCCTTTACTTGCAGCGCAATTTTTTTAAAAAAATATTTTAAATAATAATACATGAAATTTTTGAAAAATAAGAAAATATAAAGAAAAAGTTAGGATTTCTCAAATATGGAGACAATAGCTATTATTTTTAAAACAAGATTGGAATTATATTTTATATATTATTTTCTCCTGATTGTTTTGATACACAGTACAGAATGCTACCATTTCTAATTCTGTCCTCTTTATTTATATAGCTTCACTTTTTCCTAAACAATAGATTTCCAATCTTTAATAGCTCCCTACTTTCACTGATTATGCACAAAAATTTTTGCTTATTAATGTTTCATTAACATTTTACTGTGTAGTGTATTTTCAGAGTTTCTATTATTATGCATATTCAGAGGGTTGCATGAATATTTTTGCCTTATTTTGAGCTCTATCCGTATGTATCAAAATTCCAATTACATTTTACAAGCATTGTTATATATTCAACACAGTTAGAAGGCAACCCATATGTTGGCTCTATTTTGTATTGAGACAAAGGCATAACCAAGTTCTTTTTGTTCATTCTATTATTGGTTTTAAGGTATTGAAAAGTCTTGTCTGTCATCTTTTTATAGCATAATTTTAGGCCTGAGGTATTATTCTGTCACTTGCTATTACTAGTCTTTGCAATGAAATTATGAAAAAGTTTTTATCTGAATCCAAAAATGTTGAGCATCTCCAATTATTGCTATTCTTTTGTTAGCTTCCTTAAATGAAATAGTCAGAAGCACTGGTGTCATGGGTTTTCTTATTTCCCTTTTCTCCAGAATCAAACTGACTTTATAGGTCAAAGGCTTATTTTAACAAGAGGGGAATTATTTGCAAATGCAGTGGGAAGCCAGTCTGTTCCAGGAACTCTATTTTTCCTCCTCTAACTCTCAGATGTTTGCCGCTGCCACTTAAAATCCAGTCTCCCATTAGGAAAATAAAACAGTACCAGGCGAGAGCATTAGAAGGAGTCCTGTTTCATCCCCTAATACTTGCATCCTCGTCAGAGGCTGTCTTTTCAGAGTTGGCCTGTGTAGACATTAATCACTCTCCAGGAGTCTTGGAGTCACTCACAAGTTCTTGCAGGCTTCTCGTTTTTCTGGAGGAAAAAATGATGAGGTAAACTCTCATACTCTTTCTATCTTTTCTTTCTACCGATATTTATTTACTTACTTATCTAGATGGCTAGCTATCCAACCAATGACCATTTTCTTCTTTATCTAACTTACATACGTTAGTATATCTCAGTACAGCTTACTTGAGTCAGTACCCTCTTTCACCTTTCATAAACTTATTTGCTCAATTTGTCTTTAATTTCAGCGACTTCTTCTCCTTGATTGATTCCCACACTTTTTTAAAAAAATATATATTTTATTGATTTTAGAGAGGAAGGGAGAGAGAGATAGAAACATTAATGATGAGAGAGAATCATTGATTGGCTGCCTCCTGCATGCCCCCTACTGGGGATCTAGCCAGCAACCCAGGCATGTGCCCTTGGCCAGAATCGAACCTGGGACCCTTCATTCCACAGGCTGACGCTCTATCCATTGAGCCAAACCAGCTAGGGCGATTCCCACTCTTTTGGCTGCCTCCTCAGTGTCACACAGATTCCCTTCCCCAGACCACCTTCCTTTTCCCTGACATCTCTGTCTCATGATCTGACATGGCTGACCAATCTCACATATGCTGGGTTAGACATTTTATTTATCAACTCTTCTGATTCGAAGCACAAAGTGCATCTGCTCTCTGTTACACAGCTTTGCTTGTTTGGGAGCAAATGATTACCTTTATACTACCCTGTTCAAAAGAAATTTTTTTTTTTTACTTTTTATGGATAGTCCTATTTCTTCAGCTTGGTTTTCCTCCTTTAATGTTTGTTCATCATTGAGTCTGAGAAGATGAAAGCTGAATGGAAAGGAATCAGGTTATAAAAGAAATAATCCACAATTAGGATGTCTGGCAGCCAGCAGATATCAGAATCTCCAATTAGGGGACTTTCGGCAGAGACTTCAGAGGGCCCCTCATCCTGTATTAAATATAATGTAAAGCCACAGAAATATGGTTTCATAGGGAGACATCTATACTTAGTAAGAAGGACTGTGTCTTTCTCAAAGGCCCAAAACATAGAATTGTTTGACAAGATGAACAACTGATCTTCATTGAGATTAAATTTTGTGTTGAGGTAGTTAGTGACTATAACTTTGGTTATTTTATGGAATCTTACTAGTCTATGATAGCCATTCTTTCCCCAAGTATGAACGTGGAACCAACAGAGCTTCCTTTAGCCTCTAAGTTTCCAGATTTCTGCCAAGACTCTTACAAGAATTTTAGCTGGAAGGATCAACTCTTGGACCTTAGAGACAGTTTTAGGGAAACAATGATAGAGAACTCAATATTTTTAAAAAATAATATCTCTCTCTCTCTCTCTCTCTCTCTCTCTCTCTCTACACACACACACACACACACACACACACACACACACACACACACACTGAGTGGCCAGATTATTATGACCACCTGACGTTTGTAGGCAAATTTGCTATAATTTCGCGCTGAAGTTGCTAGAGGGCCAGACCATTATAAATAGAGAAGCAGGTTGTTTACCACGACAGTAGAAGCTGGTGGGGGCAGTGTTATGGTTTGGGGCATGTTTTCCTGGCATGATTTGGGACCTTTAATTCGTGTGGAACAACGTCTGAATAGCACAACATACCTAAGTATTGTTGCTGATCAAGTTCATCCTATAGTGTTGATGGCATATCCCAATGGAGATGGCTTCTTCCAAGACAATGCGCCATGCCACGGTGCTCATATTGTGCAGGAGTGGTTTCAAGAACATGAGGGATTGTTGTTTTAAAATATATTTTTATTGATTTCAGAGAGAAAGGGAGAGGGAGAGAGAGATAGAAACATCAGTGATGAGAGAGAATCATTGATCAGTTGCCTCCGGCACACCCCACTCTAGGGAGGGAGCCCGAAACCCGGGCATGTGCCCTGACTGGGAATTGAACAGTGACCTCCTGATTCATAGGTCAACACTCAAGCACTGAGTCAAGCCACAGGGTGCGAGTAGCTTTTTTTTTTTTTTTACCCTGACTACTTTTGTTTCTTCCTTCTTTCTTTTTTTTCTGCCTTCCTTCTTCTTCCCTGCTGTATGAATGAACTATGTAAATATGCAACAAATTACCCTCAAACTCAGCAACTTAAAACAACAAGTGTTTATCATCACATAGTTTCTGTGGATCAGGAATGCAGAAGAAGCTTAGAGGAGTGGCTCTGGCTCTGGACTGAAGCCCAGCTGTTATCCAGGGCAGCAATCATCTGAAGGCTGGTCTGGGGTTGGAGAATTTGCTTCCAAGAAGTGGCCCTGAAGGGACTATTGGCCTTTGTTCCTCTCCATAGGGTTGTTTGAGTGTCTACACAACACAGAATCTGGCTTCCTCAAGAGCAAGTGTCCAAGAGAGAGCAAGGAGGAAGTCACATCTCCTCTTATGACCTAGTCTTGGAAATGACACATCGTCTCTTCTACCATATCCTGCTTGTTAGCAGCAAGTCAGTAAATCCAGCCCACCCTCAAGAGGAGGGGAATCTAGCTCCACTTTTTGAAGAGAGAATTATTTAAGAAAAAATTGTGGGCCTATTATAAAATCACCACACCCGCCTCCTCCCTCCCTTTTTGGAAATTCTTGTTTGATGAACAAAAACTACAAAAAAAAATCTATGTTGCTTTCTTCTAGGAACCAAAATAATGTTCCCAGGGGAAATAGAGTAGCAGAGGACTAGGAACCAGAAAGCCAAATATACTTTCAATTCTGTAGTTAAGGAAGTTTGTGATCTTGGCTGAGTCACTTAACCTAACTTGCTTCAATTTTACACATTGTTAAGAAACTTGACACTCTTAAAGGTTCTTTTTTAACTCAAAATTCTATTTTACTTTACTTATTTATTTTACCTAATTGCCCCCCAAATTAAATTCCTAGCTCTTTGGGTGTCAATCATCATATAATCTCTATATATTTGTGCTCCAGCCTTATTTGCTTTTACCTCCCTTTGGTAATATGTGGGTTTAAAGTCAACCTCAACCTATATCAGGGCCCCAAAGGAAAGAGATGTCCTATCTAAAGTAGATAATTGAGGAGAGGTTAATAAAAAGGTTTTACATTGGTGGGCACAGGATTTAGGGAGACCAACCAGGGACAGTGCACTATCTTGGGACTAGCAATACTGGGGAACTGTTACCAACCTGAGGTCAAAAGGGGGAAACAGTACAGAAACAGAGTGGGCCGGCCCAACAAGAGCTCTGATCTTTGCTCTTAGAGATGCAGCCTATTTGGAGGAGTGAGGTATTGATATCCCAACCTCATTTTCTTCCTTCCCTGTGATCTCTGACATCCCATTCATTGGCCAAATCTAACCTTAGCTGGCAAGAGAGTACACTAATAAGTGGAAAGTAGGCAGAACACTCTCAAAATGAGGTTAAAATTACACTTTGAACATAAAAATAGGAATAATTCAAACATTAGAGATAAAATCAGACCTACAGAGAGAGATGTCCCAACAAATTGTGAGTGCCCGAATATAATCTGTGTATTTATCACCTTAGGAGGGCAAGACTGAATTATAATTACATCTAAGCAAAAATATATTTAGTTAATTAAATTGTACCGTGTCTGGAGAATGAATGTGTAAATAGAAGTAGGAGAATCTGCCCTAACCGGTTTGGCTCAGTGGATAGAGCGTCGGCCTGTGGACTGAAGGGTCCCAGGTTTGATTCTGGTCAAGGGCATGTACCTTGGTTGCAGGCACATCCCCAGTGAGGGGTGTGCAGGAGGCAGCTGATCGATGTTTCTCTCTCATCGATGTTTCTAACTCTCTATCCCTCTCCCTTCCTCTCTGTAAAAAAATCAATAAAATATATTTAAAAAAAAGAAGTAGGAGAATCTGTCTATATATACTATATATAAAAAGATATTGAGAAAGATAGAATGTGACAGCTCCCCTAGCAGTGGCCAGAGGGATGGCACCCTAACCCATGATCACCACTATCTTCTGAGGCAGATGATGACTAGAGTGCAGGTGAATGCACTGGGCTATCTGCTTCTTACCAGTAGGCATTGAGGTCACCCAGCTCCCCTCCTCCGGCTGTGACCCATTCTCTTGGAGCAATCCAGCTCCACTTAGATTTGTTTATCATGAAAGAATGTGCTTATCAGAGAATACAACTATCCAAATCATTCATATTTATTTTTCTCACTAAATAAATCAATAAATTGGCCTTCTGGTGGTTATGTCTTTGTGAGCTTGGCTAAGGTGTATCCATCCCCAAGAGATGGATGCAGCCATGGGAGCAGATCAAGTTTCTGCACCTACAAAGCCCAAGAGCCAGCCCCTGGATTGGGGGAACATCTTACATGGAAATGAAGGCAGCCTGTGAGGACCTGTCATGTAAACTCAACCGCTTAGCACGCATCACAGTTTATTATAATTGCTTGTTTAGTTGCTTGTCTCCATTGCTAGGCTCTAAAATCTGTATTCAACATGTCCATCTTGTTATTGCCAGAGAACAAGATGAATAACTATTTGTTGAAATGAATGAATGAACAAATGAACTTATCAAGGCGTCTAAAAAATAACCAACCTCGCTCTAAAAATTCTCTTTAAACTGCAGCACCTTAAATCAGCATGCTGCTGTATAGCTTATTTGGAACTCTTACTCCCCCGGCCCTGTACTTGGTTTCCTTGTGGAGCATCCTTCTGTTTATCTTTCACTATTCCTCATTTGGAGATGAATCTTAATCCTTTTCATTTCTGATAATAATTTTTTGGTTGTGCCTTAACCTTTGTCATTCAGCTTCACCTTAATGCTTTCATCTTGGCCTGGTTTGATCATATTTTCTTCTCCTCCTTCTCCTTCTTCTTCTCCTTCTCCTTCTCCTTCTCCTTCTCCTTCTCCTTCTCCTTCTCCTTCTCCTTCTCCTTCTCCTTCTCCTTCTCCTTCTCCTTCTCCTTCTCCTTCTCCTTCTCCTTCTCCTTCTCCTTCTCCTTCTCCTTCTCCTTCTCCTTCTTCTTCCCCATGAGGACTCCACGGTCCAAAAAGAATAAGATCACACCACCAGTGAGAGAAGTCTGTATTAAACCTAGATCTATTTGATTCCAGAACTTGAGCATCTAACCACTATGCAATACTACCATGGGAGTGGTCTTTATCTTTGGTTAACTTAGTGCTATTTGTGTCCAGCCAATAGCTCTAGATTTTTTCCCTTCTAGATACTGTGTCCAAAATAAATAAGCCATTGCTCTATTCCTAAAGCTTAGGTCTTGTTCTTTCTGCTCTTTCACCCTTGGCAACTTAATCACTGCAAAAATGTCTCTTAAAGTCTTCCCCAGTGACTTTATAATCTGAGTTCCCACACAAAACCCTCGTGCAGACACTTGTTGACTGCTTTTCATCTTATCCCAACGACAAATAGTCCTGTGGATGGCTTCACAATCCATTCCCCTTTCCTTCAGAGACCAAGTAAGTCTTTTCTTTTCCTTGTGAAAGTACAAGTGCACACTGCTAATAAGACATCTCTTTTTTAAAAAAATATATTTTATTGATTTTTTACAGAGAGGAAGGGAGGGGGATAGAGAATTAGAAACATCGATGAGAGAGAACCATCGATCAGCTGCCTCCTGCACACTCCCTACTGGAGATGTGCCCGCAACCAAGGTACATGCCCTTGACCGGAATCAAACCTGGGACCCGAGTCCGCAGGCTGACGCTCTATCCCCTGAGCCAAACCAGTTAGGGCAAAACATTTCTTTCATCTTTTCTCTTTCCTTCTTTTTCTCCTGAATTCTACTTGTATGTTTAACACCACACACACACACACACACACACACACACACACACACACACACACTGATTTCAGAGAAGAAGGGAGAGGGGGAGAGAGAGAGAGAGACATCAGTGATGAGAGAGAATATTGCCTCCTGCATGCCCACACTGGGGAGTTGAGCCTGACTGGGAATTAAACCTTGACCTCCTTCACAGATCAGTGCCCAAGCACTGAGCTACGCCGGCCAGGCTGCACCACTTCAGTCAACCTGGTCTTCAAATCTCCTGTCTTGGGCTTGCTCACCATCATGATCAATTCTCTGATCACTGGAGTGAACATGTGCTTTTCTTGCTCAGTTTGACTTTGGGGCATCACGCTTCACACTCATCCTTTCCAATCCATGTGTTGGGGCACTGCTCCAACCATAGTAATTGGATCAGAACGAGCACATGATTGATGATGAGCCAATCAAATCCTTGAAGGAGACTTGTGCTCTTCAGCAAGCTTCACTCTCTCCTGAGAGGGTAGGTTCTAAGGATGTCATAAGCCTGAAACTGCTGGTGGCCATCTTGGCCTCAAGTAGAAAGAACCTTGAGAATGGAGTCTGCACAGAAAATGCCGTGTAGCAAATGGAGACACAGATTCCTGACCCCATAGTTTAGAGCCTGAATCAAACCATGCCTAGCCCTGGCCAGCGTGGCTCAGTTGGTTGAACATGCACAAAAGGTCACCGGTTCAATTCCCAGTCAGGGCACATGCCCAGGTTGCAGGTTCGCTCCCTAGTCGGGGTGCGTGTGGGAGGCAGATGATTGATGTTTCTCTCTCTCCCTCCCTCTCTCTCTAAATCAACTAATACATAAAAAATCCACCATGCCTAAAGTCACTTCAACTTCTGAGCATGGTAACCATCAACAGGAAAATGCAGAGTAGACAGAGGAGGTCTCTGTAATGTTATTAGAAAGAGAACACCCACCCTTCATTAAGTATAAATAGTATACGGACTGGGTGTTAAGGAAGGAGGCAGATATAAAAACAAGAAGTTTCAGACCATGCCCTGGGCTGGCCTAGGGGTGCCATGAAAGTTCTTCAGGGGGCACCATGGAAACCCAAAGCAAGGCAAAGAATAGCTCTGTATCTGAAATAAGATTTCTGAAGAAAGGCTCTGTTGCCAGCAAAAGCAAATAAAAATCCTTTGAAAATCATTGACACAACATTCATGTTAAGTTTTCTAGAATCCCAATATCTTCTACTGTCTAGAGATCCTGCTTTTCACCTACTTTGTCTATATTTATGCCCCCAAGTACATTTCATATTTTTTTCCATTTTCCCTCTCATGGCTTCATATACTTTTCTCTCTTTCTCATGGGAGTCAGCCAATTCAGATGTTCAACAAAATTCAAATTCAGCAAATATTTGTTGAGTGCAAGGTAGTGCTATGGGCTGTATTTTGTAACATTCATGAATGCTTTGAACTCCCTGAGAGGTGGGTAGCTATTTGTATTTGTGTTTAATGAATAAGGTGAAGCGATCATCTCAAAGGTCACACGGCAAATTGTTGATAGAGCTAAAAATTCAATTTCTACCTTAGTCAGGTATAATACAAAGAGCCTGAAGTTTGGCAACAGACAGGCTTGGATTTGTATCCTGATTGGTCACTTATTTTATTTTTGGAACTTGAGCAAGTTATTCAACTTTTCTGAGCCTCAGTTTTCTACCCATAAAATGTAATACTCTCTACTTTGCAATGACATGTGTGGATTATATTAAATAATGTGTTAAACACATTAGCATAGACTTGGCTCAGGAACTGTTAGTTTCCTGCCACTCTACCAGGAAATACCCGTGTTCCTCTATCCAGGAGGATTTGCACATGAAGGAAGTCTCAGTTACATGTTAACTCCCTTTAAATACTGTTTTCTATTTAGATGCTCATACATGTAGAATGTATTGTGCTATAACTTGTAGTATTTAGTCATTTTATTATTGATAAGACTCTTGTTGGCCAGCAGAGAACAAAGGCCCATTACTGTGGATTCTCAACACAAAGATTCATAATAGAAAAGAATTAACATCAAATTATTTTTTAAATTCTGTTTAAGAAAGATGAAGAGAGGAGGACTTAGAGACTTTCAACAAATTGTGACTTCTCTCTAGTATTTGAATCTGGAGAGAACTGTATTTACTGAGTCAACAATTAGAGTGTTAGGCCTAAGTACACTAGGCTCTGCTCTAGAGGCTGGAGGTACAGTGTGAACAAGATGGACAGTGTCTATGGGGAGGAGGAGACCGCTGACCCATTCATCCTGGGCCCCTGCCCTTGATGGCTCTTTGCTTGCTGCAATCGGTTAAGGCAGGGGCAGCAAACCATGTTTTGGTACAGGGGAGCAAAGAATGATTTTTACATTCTTAAAGAAATCTTTTGTATGCTACAAAGACTAAAATATTTACCACAGGGCTCTTTACAGAAAACATGTGCTGACCCCTGGTTTAGAGGGACCTATAATTCTTTCATCAAGACCAGTGTAAACAGCTTCATGGTATAAATACTAGAATCTTTTAAACAAATTGTTATTTATGTAAAGCATTATTAAGTACTAGAGGCCCAGGGCATGAAATTTGTGCACTGGTAGAGTCCCTAGGGGCTGCTACCACCGGCCGGAACTCTCTCCCTCCCCCCAATCCCACCCCCATCAGCCCCGCCCCCCGGTTAAACTCCCAGGCGACCTCCTGGTGGAGGGGACAATTTGCATGCTGCGCTTTCATTATATAGGATTATTTACTATGATTGTTCAATAGTATTAAAAGATTAAAAAGTGGTGGCTAGTGGGAGGGTAGACTTTTTATATCAATTTGCAAGAAAATAATTCTCCTTGTAAGTCATTTGACTCTAACCTTGTTTCCCATAAATGTGGACCTTCTCTATCTAGGTTTTCTGGGATTCTCCCCCACCCCCCACTGCCCTCATACCAAAACAGAGGGTTAGATGACCTAAAGGAAGGATCATCATTTCCCTACGACAATGGGGAAGCAGAAGGAACTTTTGACAATTGCTACTTAAAAGTATCTTAGTCTTTCCATCTGCATTTCTTTCCTGTGCCACATTTATTTAAAATAAAACAGCCCTCTTTCCACTTGTTTAAATGTTTCTTCGCACTCTTTCTCCCTTCCCTTCCCACCAGCCGGAGCTTCTCCTGTGTGGGCAAAGTCGGGGACACGGGCTAGTGCTCACTTACTCAGGGCCTGGGCTTGTTGACTTTTACTCCGAAGGTAATTCAGAGCCTTGTCCTTGCACCGTCTTCTTCCTCCTGTTAACTCCTTCTAGATAACACTGACACTTCCCACCTTGCGCTTGTAGTGGGCTGTCATAGTGTCACCCTCGTGTAGAAGAGTCGGTGCCAAACAAGCTTGCAGTGCGCAGGATTTGAAGAGGCCACAAGTGCCCTGGCTTGGGTGTCAGCAGACTAGTTCCAGCTCTTCTTCCTCTGATGTGTTGTTGGATCTGAGCCAGTTTCTTAGCCTGTGAATGCCTCAATTCTCACATCAGTAACATTAAGGTAATGCCGACTTTCATTTCACCTCTGGAAATAGAATTAAATTGTATATGGATATTGATGTTTCTACAGTAACAGTCGGGGAAGGTATCTGGCATGCCACCAGAGGCAATAAATTATTTATGGTAAGTACTTGTAAAAACTCCTAACTGTCACTGTAATAAAAGATTCTTACAGGAAATCCTGGGGTTATACTTTCCCATTAATTTGCATTCATTATTTCAGGGAGAGTTCATCATTCTGCTTCAAACTACCTAATTATCAATCTGCAGACGAAAATCAATTAGCACAATCTGGAGCTGCTAAATTAAAAAACAAGACAGAGTTCTCCCGTGACCCTTGAAAAAGGAAGGAAGAGACTGACGGCCTGGGCCTATTTATTAAAACCAGGGAGGAGTCAGTGGGTGTGGCTTGTCTGGGTAGAGATGGCTCCAACTTGGGACCCTCTGAAGAAAACGAGACTGTTAGGCAGCTCTACCAAAACAAATTTGTTGGAATATTGTTATTATTTTGGGAAAACTAAATATATAATAAAATACAAAAAAATGTAATAATAATCAGTCAAGAAGGTGAAGAGAGTAGCCAAAGAACATAAATGCATAGCCCGTGGACACTGACAACAGAGTGGTGAAGGCCAGGGGAGGGGTGGCGGGAGCAAAGGTGGGGAAAATGAAGGGCATCTGTAATTGTGTCAACAATTAAAAAACTTCTATGGTAAATAAAATTTTATAGAAATCTAAATGTATTTTAAATATACACTAAGGGGTTCATAATGAAGTACTTTCATAAATCAAAAATAATCACTCATCTGATCATTCAGAGATAACCCAAATTAACATCTTTGTTTATAGCCTTCGTGTTTTTTTTTCTATACTTATATTTTTCCAAATGTTGTTTTGCAATCTGCCTTTTGATTTGTGGATATTTTTCTAAGCCCTTAAAATTCTTCTAGAATATAATTGGCTGAATATGCCATCATAAGGATGTATCACTTTAAGTAACCAATTCACAATTATTAAACATTTATGTTGTATGCTGACTTGTTTTTTAATTAAAATCAATTCACGTATCAATATTTTGATCCATCGGTAATACTTCCATTGCTAACATAACTTCCTTTCTTCCTTCCCAGTGATTTTGCTATCACCCCTCAAGAGCAAATTCACACAAATTTCCCCTTCAAAAACAATTTCCCATGAAAGTCTCAAAAAGAGAGGGCTCTTACCTGAATTTAATTTTCCATATTTTTTAATCCTTACAAATAGTTTGCCTACAACTTTATTTTTGTTGTTAATCTTACTGAAAATATCTTTTCTTTCTGAATTCTTTTTTTCCTTTTACTACAACATTGATCTCATCATTTGGATTTCAAATTCACCCTTACTCTATTCTCTTTTGATAATGTGATTAGACTCGCTCGTTTTATGGGGGTTTTATTCCCTCACCCAGCAGACCTCAGCTTCCTTTAAACTGTATTGAGGACCTCAAAGAGCTCTTGTTTATGTGAGCTACTTCTATTTCTATCTATCACACTAGAAATTAAACCTAAGGAATTTAAAAAATATTTAGTATTTTATTTTAAAGTAACAATAAGAAACCCAATTACATATAAACATAACATATTTTATGACAAAAACTGTATTTTGCAAAGCAAAAACAAATTCAGTGAGAAGAATGGCATTGTTTTACATTTTGCAAATCTCTTTAATGTGTGGCCCAACAAGAGGCAGTTTGATTCTCCAGCTTGATTCCTCATTGAAACTGTTGCCATATGTTGTTTTGATTGAAGTATATGGACAAAATCCTGCCTCACACAGATATGTGGCTGGAAAAGGAAGGACTGGAAAAGTCCCCAAGACTCCCAGGGATCCTCTGCCCACACGTTGAGAATCACTACCCTAAACTGACTCTCATTGCTGGACAGTTATTTTTTACATCAATTTCCTTTTTGTAAAAAGGTGGTGGTCATAATAGTATTTCAAAGCGTTCTGAAATTTTAACATGAAAAAGGCTGCAGTGCCCGGCCGAAATCTACACTTGTTCAGCAAATAGGAAAACACTGTCTATGGGGCCTCTGGGAGCCAAAGTAACTTGGTTTCTAAAACAAGTTGTTCTTTCCAACAGCTATTTAGGTTTTACCCTTTACGACTGCAAACAAGAACTAGGGATTTTCTAAGGAAATTTAAAATATTTCTTATGGTTTTGTTAGAGAACATTTTTTTCGGGAGGGGAAGATGTGAATTCCGGCTCTATTCGAAATGGAGCCATGTTTCTCTGAAACCTATTGCCTAGCTACCTTGGTATTCTTTGATTGATAAGATGGATTTGTGCTTTGCTTTTTGGAAAATGTTGCATGTGTCTCATTTTAATTTAGGTCAGAGATGGAACTAATTCCTATTGGACATTTTAGAGTCAGAATGTGAAGTTTTTCGTGGGAGACTTCATGATGGGTTATATGTACTGCAGCTGACCCAACATGAGTTGCAATCATTGTTGTATACATGTTCCGAAGCAGGCTTGATTGCATGGAATGTTGGGGTACCTCACAGGGCCTACTTCACAACAGGGCACGTTGTGCTTAATCTGACAGTGCCTCCGCCTGGAAAGGAGGGATTTGGGTGCTGGATGGCACAGAAGACTCTGGCCTTAATCCCCACCCGAGGTCCAGTAGATTGTCCTCTCCTGCAAGAACTTCACTGACTGCAACGCCTCTAGCAGACCCACAGGAAACTTACGTCTGGCGGTAGCTCTGCTCTCAGCCTCTGAGGGCCGGGGGTGCGGGGCAGGGCCCAGATATTGCTCTCTGACCCACTTCAAGGTCTGGATTGCATCTCATGGTGTGGAGTGGTTGCAACCTGGATTTCAGAGAAACTGAGTGTGTCTGCATTTGGTAAATGGGGACAATGGGCTGGGTGAGGACAAAATGAGAAAGGATATGGAAGTGTTTTGAAAACACTTCAAGGCCCATATGAGCATCAGCATTGCTATTAATGTTTTTAAGTGCCCAAACCATCCTTGGCGTGAGGAATGGCATGAATAGGGACGCATCAGGCTGAGATTCTTTGTTTTTATCATGTCAGGGAAAAGAACATGCGATCCTTCCCAGATCTTCTCATTGAGCTAATCTGCTCTGTGGAGCTCCTGAAGTTGACTTGATATTGACCTAAAAGCCACTTGTTGGGCCCCCCACTGACCCCCCCCACAACCGTACCCTTAGGTCACAAATGAAAGGTACAGTCCGATACTGAACACTTTTATCTCCCTACGTATCTGGTGACTGTTGTGCCCTGCAAAGTTGATGGCAGCATTCATTATCAGTGACTTTCTTTTTCAAGTATTTTATACTTCTTTGACATATAAAAGTAGCTAATAAAATTACTGAATATTCTCTTTATGAGACTATCTCAAATACTGCAGTGTGCACATGCAACATTTCAAAAATCCTCTATTAATTATTTTTTCTGTTACAAGTAAGCAGAGCCTTGGCACTGACATTGTGAATTTAGAAACTGGTTCTTGACTGAAACCTTAACTTCTTAGTGTTTAATTAGATTTCAATTGCTCCACTTAAAAAAGGTCACCTAAATTTGGAAAAGACAACTGATTCTAATTGTGACAATCTCATGCTTGCTGAATTTTATCAGAAAGGTTAAAGTACTTTTTTTCCATTTACTAAGTAGCATTTATCCATATTTTCATGACAGTGTCACACCAAAATAAAATCTTGGGTTCTAAAGAAATGAGGCAATCACATTTTAACGGTTAGGCTTTTGATTCCTTGCTATGTGCAGATATTTTAGACTATTTGCACCTGTTTTTCTTTGCTGTAATAATGGAACTATGTTTCCCGTGGGTCTGTTAGAGGTGTTGCAAGTTGAATAAGAAAATGACCGTAACGCATTAAGAGTTTCTACAGATAGCTGAGTCATAATTAAAGTGACTTTATTTCTAGAAAGTCAAGGTCGGATAAACTGGATGACTGAGGGGGAAGGGGCGACAGGAGGAGAGGCAGTGGAACTTGAAGAAGGCTTCTTCAGCCGCATGCCTCCTGTGCTGATGTGAAGCTCATAGGCTACGTGGTATTCACATTATTCTTTGGTTCCATGGAAAATGGGAGGTCAGTTCTAGGCTCATAGCTGAGCACTAGACAAAAGGCTCCAGCTAGCTTGGGAACCATGTCAGCTTAGTTTATATACAAGTATTGGGCCAAATGAGAAAAATATTTTAGCCGAACATTATATCCCAGAGCATTCCACATAGACTACTATTCAATATTCAAGCATAAACTGTATTTTTTTTTTTACTCCTGGCTATATATTTTGTATTGTAAAAGCAGGTATTACCTTCATTTTTTGACCTTTCTCACATATCAGAGTGGTAATGTCAAATACTATGGCATTATTACAATACTTAAAATGTCACTTTGCCTTACAGCAAAATAACAGTGTGAGCTGTCACGTTCCAAGAGGCGTCTCTGAAAGGAAAAGGGTGACCAATCCGAGTCTAGAATTAGGGAAAGAGGGACAGAGATAAGGAGGGCTATCGAAGCCGCCACCATTGTAGCTGCTTCTGCAGTTCCCCGATACAGACAGGAGGAAGCAAGCCAGTGAGAGTCCTGAGCCTTGAACTCCTTGATCTACCAGCAAGACAGGAAAACAGCGCTGAAGAATTTGTCAGCTATCAGGTTCTTAAGGAAAGTTGAATAGTGTTATGGAATATACATTGGGTTCTGTTCTCCAGTGTTTCTAGCAAAAAAAAAGGTTTGTACTCCTGTTTCAGATAGAATGGCCACACTAAGAATTTAGAATACCTCATAGGGTATACTTTTTAAAGCGAGAGCCGCAGTTTGCCGACCACTGCTCTAGGATATCAGTCATTATATCAGAAACTTGAGCAACATACAACTTAGTTATGGAAGACTTTCAGAAAATGGCATTTCATCTCCAAGTCTAGCTAACACACCAGTTACTTTAAAGGACTAGTTCTAGATTCCTCACTGGCCTGTTAGTGGTGAGATGTTCCCAGGATGGAGGGACCTCGCTGATACACACGGCCCAGGAGAAGCTGGCCAGTGATGCTTCCCTCTTCTGCTTTCTCCTTACCCAATAGCCCTCACTCTCTATTACATTGCTCTCAAGAAAGGATTTGATCAATTTCTTTCTCCAAAGAGGCAGAAAGAGAAAATGACAAACAAAGGTTTAATGTGTTCTTGTTTTTCTTCAGGAGTATTCTCATTAGGGAACTAAGGACTTCTACTTACAGAATTTCAAGCATCAGTTATCCCGATGGGAAGGAATTTGGGGTGACAAGGAGAACATTGTCTATTCTACCTAGTTGCCTCTCTGCTTTTAGCAAGGCAAACCCAATGGGTTCCCACTCACATGGTAGGCATACCCCTATGGCCCTTCAGAAATCATACTTGTCTGTGTTGTGTGTCAGGGAAAACGGCTGAGTGGAGGAGGCATGTCCTCAGGTCCTGTCTGGCTCTGCCTCAGGGGTTGGGTCTATGTGACTTTACAGCATTTACATGAGTTTCCAAGCCGAAGCCTCTCTTGGTGAGGGTGCAGACAGCATACTTGGAAGAGGGGCCAGTTGCTAAGAAAGGTAGCTGTCTTTTTTTTCTCAGGATGATTTTTATAAAGAAAGCAAAGGGAAAATGTTATTACACAGTTGCAACAGATTATAATAAGAAATACCAAAACAACTGTAAGTATGAAACTATCCTCCTTCCCTTTATCCAGGAAATGCAATCCTCTCTTAATAGTAATGTTTCCTCTTAGTACGCCAGGAGGAAATTGTGGACTAACAATTTAACAAGGATCCAAACCGTGGAGCTTTCTGTACAACTCTTTTTTGTTGTTGTTGTTAATCCTCACCTGAGGATATTTTTTTCCCATTGATTTTTAGAGAGAGCAGAAAAAAGAGGGAGGAAGGAAGAGAGAGAGAAACATCGATTGGTTGCCTCCCACATGCACCCAAACCAGGCCGGGGAACAAACCTGCAACTCTTTATTTCCTTGAAAACTCTACTAATCTAGGACAGTAATCTTTCTAATAATATCAGCCTACTCTGTGGAGAACACTTGGATAGTTCAGATTGAAAAATTAAAAGCAATATTGTTTTTGAGGGTCTGCAATAAATGCCCTTAGAGACATATTAGCAAATGTTTTTAGAATATAATTCCAATGGGGAAAGCAAATGATATTGACAGTAACTATAATAGCAGCAGATATTAAACTCTAAATGTAAACCCGAGCTTAATCTTGAGACATAAATGTCCGTTTCCAAGGGGGAGAATGACAGGAGGTGATGGTTCTGTGCCAATGTCGCCATCGATTGCACAATAGCCTTTCAGTAATCTGTTTACAGATCTTATTTGTCTCACATTCTGCACCCGTATGATGAGGCTGTGATACCTGTGCATCACGTATTTCATGGGAAAACTTCAAACGAGAGCAAAAGCAGGGGTGCACTAAGCATTATTTTCTAATAAGCAGCAGTGAGCAGCAGTAAGGTGCTGCTGTGCGTTTTGACATTGCCATTATGTCTTGGCCTTGGCTGTGTGTTGAAATGTATTTCATAAGCATTTCTGGAGGTGAGTTTAGGCTTTTTGAAATACTGGCATATTTTTAGTAATTTCGAATTGGAAAGGTTCCTAAAAGCTTTATTAGCCTCTGATATATTCAGACATGTTCTGCATATAAAAAAAACGACTTGTATTATGAAGGCCAGGCTAAAAGGAGGGATACAAAATGAAGTTGACCAGGCCTCTGCCTTCATGGCGCTTCCAACCTAGTAGGGGAGACTGTTGTTTAACCAACATTTTAGCACCATGAGAGACTTGAAAAGAAAAATATTGGCATGGCAAGGAGGGAATAGAACTTCTAAGTGTGACAATTAGAGAAGGAAATTATACCAACAGTAACAACAACACTGATAATAGCTATGATTTTTAGTGTCTTTTTATATTCAAGACACACTAAAAATGTTATCACATTTACTCTCCTCCAAAACTCTATGAAATAATTATTGTTACTGGCTAGAAAAGGTAGAAGCAAGATATTGAGTTTGGGTTCATCTAACATAAAAACCCATCTTCTTTCTATTCTGCCACCATGCATCTCAGTAACAGTGCCATTCTAGGAACATGTTATAGTGACGTTTAACTGTTTTTTCATCATTTAGAAAGACAATGTCCCTGACACCAGCCTGACTCGGTGGTACCTCCGGGGCCATTCAGAGCCCATTGAGGTGGGAAGATAGGAGGCCTGTGCACCAGCAAGCGTGAGGTCCATGCGGAGAACTACTCTCTAGTCTGCGGGGGCTTCTCTGGACTGGCCACCTGAACGAATAACAGCATCGGAAAAGGGTTTTTTCATTTTCTTTAGAAAGGATTCGGGGGTGGGGAATACCCCCAGGCAGCCATTTCCAAGGGCAAACCAGCTAACGAACACTTGTACACACAAGTAGTTTGCAGTTCATGCTTTTCTTACTGGAATATTTTCCTTCTATGGTCTCTTAGGAGACTTTTCTTCAAGAAGAAGTAGGCAAATCTTTACTATGTTTTGCATGACTGTATCCTCTCTCTCTCTCGCTCTCGCTCTCGCTCTCACTCTCTCTCTCTTCTCTTTCTCTGAGACATACTTTGTTCTATTTGTCAAAACTCCAGAGAGCAAGTATCAGACAAACATTCCACCAGGCATCAAAGGCCCTTCTGGGCTCCATGGATTTATAAATGCCAGCTCCACATCACCCTCTGGCTTGTTTCTTCCTCTTCTTCCTCTTCCTCCCCATCCTCACCCTCATCCTCATTGCCCATAGCCCTGAATGACCCACTTGTTGGGGTCCTGGAGGACGAGGTACTGGCCCTCCTCCAGCTTCATGCAGAAGTGGAGGAGGCAGTGAGCATGCCCCAGCGTCCTCTCTGCTCAGGTGGCTCTGGCTGGCACACTCGTGGGGCGGGCACTGCTGGGTGCCCAGGATGACGTGGTGCGAGAAGTCTTTCTCACGGTTCCAGGACAGGTAACCAAACTTGAGGTCCTCGGATCTGGCCAGCAAAGCCCAGCAGGTCCATCGGGACAACTTGTAGCTGTTGTTCTTCAGCTCGGCGGGTGGCAATGCGGCCCCTGGCTGCGACTCCAGCTTCTGATGCCAGGCAGCGCCATTAGAGCGCCCGAGTCCCACTCGCTGAGGGCCTTGATGTTGATGGAGGACACTCCCCCATGGGCTCCAGTCACGACCCAGCCATGCGCACCGCGGGCAATCAGGTCAACGTCGTCTCCAGGCGATTTAATTCTTATCCGTGTCGGCCTCCACAGCGGGTTTGGGCTGGGGAAGTTGTATCTTCCTTTCCCCATCCCCAGGCGCTGCTGGGAGACGCTGTGGTACAGGTTGCGGCGCATTGAAGGACTTACCCTCACCTTGAGGGGGCTTGGCCATGCCGCTCACTGTCAGGAGGTCAAAGTCAGAGCTGTACGTCTGGTCAAAGAGGAGCTGGGACCCGACTCTCCGGACCACGTTGTCCCAGGAATACACGGAGCAGGTGCAGCTCATCATTGTGGACAGAACAGCGTCGGTCCCCCGGGTTTCCGCCAGGTTTCGGATGGCAGGTCCCCTGCGGTGGCGACGGGGTGGACCCTGCGCTGGAGGCTCCGCAGGGGCATCTCGCTCCTCGTGGTGATGCGCTCCAAGGCTGGTGGGGCACATCCTGAAACCGCTCGGGGGTCCGCACAGGAACCCCAACCTGAGCGGTTGTCTTGGATCAGGGGTGTCACTAACTTCGTCATCTTCTGAAACCTGCAAGGGCCTCAGCCAGCCCCGGTGGCGAAAGGTAGTCCGGGCCAGAGAATTCGCCATCAGCGGCACTCAGAGGAACCGGGAAAGAAGGCTCAGTGACTATATTTTCTAAGACGAATATTCTGAATAAAGGATGTTTTTCTGATTACTGAGTTTATTATGTGAAAAATGTTACAATGATAGAAAAATTGCATAATCATTTAGTGATGGTTGTAAATAATTTTTTTTTTTTGGAAAATAGTAAACATTACATGACGGTGGAAGGGGGTTGGGACTGGGCTGTATTTATTATATGCAAAGTGAACTGAAATCTGACGTGATAATTTTCATCCTTATGTGAAGAACAATATATTCTGATCATATTATTCTTTTTAAAAAAATATATATTTTATTGATTTTTTTTTTACAGAGAGGAAGGGAGAGGGATAGAGAGTTAGAAACATTGATGAGAGAGAAACATCGATCAGCTGCCTCCTGCACACTCCCTACTGGGGATGTGCCCGCAACCAAGGTACATGCCCTTGACCGGAATCGAACCCGGGACCTTTCAGTGCGCAGGTCGACGCTCTATTCACTGAGCCAAACCGGTTAGGGCTGATCATATTATTCTTATTTTAGAATTTTATATCGAGAAAACCCCTGCCCAATGGAATGACATTTTAGAAACATTAGCACAAATGAAACAAGAAGTTGTGTTTAGTGTCTGACTCTTCTGTGATCAGCATGATGGCTAACATCTGTGGTGTCCGGATGGCGCATTGTCGGTTTGCTGAAACCCCAAAATACAGAAGCAATTTTTGTTTTGTTTTTCCAGTGTGGTCAGGAGCCCGAATTCTTATCCGAACATAGTCACCAGGATGGCTGCTGTAGTTGCAAAGAATGATAAATGACTCAACTGTGTTACCACTTCGTTAAGTTCTACTTTAGCTCTTGCAGTAGAATTCAAATTGTGCCAGCCGTCTTTTATTAGTCAGTCCCATGGGATTTTTATTATTATTTTGAACAAGATCTATTTTTGTTTAATTCTATGGGAACCACACATACTTTGTACATTTGCCAGAAATTTATTTTCCAATGAATATTGCTCAATTCTAAGTAAGTACATTCTGCAGTTCTATGCTGGGCACAGTAGGGTGAGTTCAGTTAGGAACACCATTTAACGTTACGTAATATAGCCTGGACTTTTTTGTAACTCTAATGTTCTGGTAGCTAAAAGTGTGTTTGGGTTTTGCTTATTTTCTTTCAAAGTGATCGGTTTTAAACAAAAACATATTTTTTTCTTAAGAAGTCATTAAGAACTGATTTGCTACAAGTGTGGACTTAAAATTGTTGAAATGAGAGTCAAGAAACACTTAATTGGAATTGAAGAATTACAGTTTGGGGAGCATAGATTCAGGCAGAAACCCAGGTAGTGTGAAGGTAAGAGGTTTTCTGAGAAAAGGAAAGGAATAATTAAATACACACACACACACACACACACACACACACACAAATAATTCCTACAGGTGCTGATCAGCTGAGCTGCTCTTGTCTGTACGTGATTGGTTACTGATTCTGTCTTCAGATAGAGAGTTCCTAACATCAGTCCTTGTGGTCAGGATGTCCACTATCTTGCTGGCTTCACAAATACTTGTAAGACAAGGTTGGTTTGACCCCGTCCAAACATTCCAAAGTTTCAAGGAGGAAGACGTGCAAGGCAGTTTCTCTGGAATGGCAGCTCCCACTCCATTTTGCAATGGCTTCATTTATGTCATTTTTCACACACCTGCTCAATGCACTTACTCATGCATAGAGATGAACATTGTTAGCTATACTAGTAGTAACCGGAAAATTAACATCACATATCCTTTCACAACAGAAAAAAAGGAAATATTTTTACTAAATTTTGGGGCATGGCATTCATGGAAATCTTGAGCTTGTTTCCAGAGGCGAAGATCTCTTATTCTACTGCCCTGCCTGTGGGAGCATGGATATTAACACTATGCTTCTCTGGCCCCAGAAAAGCAGAACATTTTCACTTGCAACAAAGCTTAACGACCAGGACTGGAAGAAGACAAAGTGGCAATCTTATTACAAGACAGGACCTTTCAGTGTCTCAGACCCCGAAGGATAGTTAGATGTTACATTCTATTCAATGAAACAATAGAATCTTTGCGTAAAACTGTCTAAGCAAAATCTATAGAAAATGATGAATCCTGTACTAAAGCTTACTACTAAAAAATAATAACATTACAAAGCTTTTGCAAAGACTGTTTTCAGAGCACCAAGAAGAAAACTGAGGGGATTTTTAGTAAATGTCATTTACTGTCTTGCCAAAAAGAGGAGAGAGAGAAAGAGAGAGAGAGAGAGAGAGAGAGAGAGAGAGAGAGAGAGAGAGAGAAGAGAAAAGAAAGCAGGGATTTTTTGTTTGTTTCTTTGTTTGGTTGGTTGATTTAGTTTGGTCTGGCTTTTTATTGTAGAGACATAAACAATGGAAGACTATATGATTTAAACTAGTCGTGAAAGTATTTGCCCAAATATATAAGGCATGAAATAAAATTCTGGGTTTTGTTTTGTCTTGCCAGATATTTTTTAAGTGTGCTTCTTTATATGGTGAAAATAATGAAGACTAAAATTTAAATGGCCCTAAATCCCATTGTCTAGATAACTATTGATATGTATATTTTTAATTTAGAAGTATTTTTAAAAATTCAAACATTACTGAGAGGTGTAAATGATAAATTGTAGTGTTCCCACAATCTCCCACCCCTTCTTAACAGAAAAGGGTATATGTCCCCAGACACACATACACATATGTATGTATGTGTATACATATATATGTGTGTGTATATAATTAAGTTTTTTTTCCAAAAAAGTGTTATACCTTGAATTTTTTATTTAATAATATATTTGCAGATTTCCCCATATCAGCACACACAGAGCTATCACATTATTTTTAACAGTTATATAATACAGTGTACTGTAAGTATTTAACCAGTCTCCTGTTGATTAACATTTAGGTTGTTTTTATTTTTTTTATTTTTGGGACTATATCTATAAAGGTGGCAGTTGAATAGCAGTGAAATGCTGTCTACATATTTTATTTTGATTCAAGAGAAATTTAGTTTATAGAATTCTACTTTTATTCTTTCTTAAATGGAGAAATGTTTTACCTAAAGAAAAACTAGAATGGATTTTTGTTTGGAGTGTATAGACCAATGGTATGTCGATCCATGAAGGAGAAAGTATTTTGATTTAATAAGACTGGATTGGCAAATGTGGCTAAACACCAAGTGAAACGTTGTAGGCCAATGAATGTTAGGAAACCTTTAAAAGAGTTGATTAAATTGATAACTCTTATGTTCAAAAGATACTATGCAGCTGGTGGAGGCGAGAGTGGGAAAGTTGTTTCATAGGTAGAGTTTCAGTTTTGTAAGATGAAAAGAATTTTGTAGATTAGTTGCACAATGTGAATATACTTAACACTCTTGAAGTGTAAAGTTATGGTCAAGATGGTACATTTTATGTTATGTGTATTTTGTCATGATTTAAAAATATAATGTACAAGATTATGCATCCATAGCAAAAGAAGACAATTACCTAAAATAAAATTTTAAGAGGGTAAGGGAAGAGCTTCTACCAGAAATTGTCAAATATCTTCAGGAGACAATTGATGTTATTACACAGTCAGATAAGGTCCAAAATGCAAAGTCCCCTGGTAATGGATTCAAATGGAATCTAGGGCACAGATGGCCAATAGCAGCAGTAATCACCTCTCTTCTGCTATGGAGCAAGTTGCCACTGTACCTATGGCCACTAGGACATTTCCAATGACCAGACTTAGTGCCTGGAGTTGCCCACAGTGAAGAGAAAGACCACCCTGAGGACTAGGTCTCAGATCATTCTCTGACAGTCACCATTGTTTAGAAGCATTCTAGCCCAGCCGGCATGGCTTCGTGGTTGAGCGTCGACCAATGAACCAAGAAGTCACAGTTCAAATCCCAGTCAGGGCACATGCCTGGTCCCGGGCTCCATCCCCAGTGTGGGGCATGCAGGAGGCAGCCGATCAATGATTCTCTCTGGGGTGGATTTCCTGGTGATTCCAACATGCAGCTAAGGCTGAGAAGCACTGGCACAAAGATTTTTCAACTTTAGTGTTCCTATTTCTTGAACACCCACAGAAGTTTGGTTTAGTAAGTGTGGGGTCTTCCCAAGGTCTGCATTTCTTACATGCATTGCAGGTGATGCTGATACACATGGTCTCTGGTGAACGCTTTGAAAAAGACTTCAACAGTGACTGAAATTCCTGATTTTTCATCCTAATCACTGGTCTCTCCTGCTTCTCCATAAACGTGGTCAACTGGGCTTTGTTAATAAGGCTCTTTACCCCAAGCTGGTAATTTTTATTGCTTTGTCCCTGGAATATGCCAAAGACCTTCACACATCGCTTGCAATTAGTGGCTCCAAAATGGCCACATAATCCAACGAGGTCCTGGCCAAAGTTGTGCAGAGTGGAAAGATTACATCATGGTTTCTCCATGCCATGCTTTTGCCAATAACTCCTGGAGTCCTGCTTTAAAAAATAACAACACAATATTCAACACTATCACCTACATCAAAACATATCTTTAGGGTTGTTCTGCTAAGTCATTATGAACCTGAGAATATTTTTAAGTAAGCACACACAGAATTAATCCTCTAAGTTGTGTATTTGTATTTTCCTTTTGAAGTGTTGTCCTTGTTACATTTTACCATGTTTATTTTTGACTGCTTTTCATGACCTTAACGTCATTGGGAAATGATGGCCACATTTCTGTTCTATGGTTCAAGTTGTCAAGAGAAATATGAAATATTTCACACTTTCTATTCTCCCCCAGGCTTACCTAGTACTCCATATGCCGATTTGAATAATCATAGCCCCAAATGGGGTGGTCAACATTGTGGAGTGAAAAGGGAATGGGCTTTGGGATGAGATAAACCTAGTTCAGACTCCCAGCTCTACTTCTTAATAGTTGTGTGGCCTCAGGCAGTGACTTAATCTTATAGAGTTTCTTTCATTTTTTCTTCTGAAAATATGCTGCTACAATTCCTCCCTCAAAGGGGTATTTTGGCAATGATTAAATGAAATGCAAAAGTATTTAACATATTGGCTGACACATAGTAAAGTGCTCAATAAATAGGTTTTTTTTGTGTTTGTTTGATTTTTTTACTGTCATGCACTATATGATGGGTAACAGGAACAGCCGAGAGTACAAATATGTATATTCTTCTAACTCAATCTGCTCAAAGTAACTGTGGGAAAGGAAAAGTAATTCCAAGTAGTGTTGACTAACCCTTCAGAAGGTCACTCAACCCAGGGTTAATGGCTTAATATCAGGCAATGTTAGACGGGGGCATTCTGGGTGCTGGGTGGGAGCCAGGCCAGGAGACCTCAGGCCAAGGCCAAGAGTGAGGCACAGGGGGAAGCTAAGGAGATCAACCTGATCCAAGGAAAGGCAGAGGCCAGTGCTCGCAGGCGGCGGGGTCAACACTGAGCAATGGCTGCCCCTTCTTCTACCTGGAAGAAGCTTAGAGGAGGCCAAGGGTCAGCCTCAAGGAAGAGATCAGGCACACAAGAGTCCGCACGGGGAGATGGGAGAGCCTGGGAAAGGGGGGCTCCACAACAGCAAGGTCCCAGGCTGAGGTGGTTCATGAGACTGGTTATAATCTTCAGAATTGCTCTTGTCTTTTTAGATTATCCTGGCTAAACTCTTCTGTCCTTTATCAGAGTCTCTCCTTTGGGTAGCCTTTTTTGATGGGTCTGAATGAAATCTTCTATAATGAGACACTGTATTAGGAAGAATGGGCTAAATAACGAAACTCCCACATCTCACAATAGAAGTTTATTTTAAGCTCCTATCACAGTCCACCATAAGTTTGTGGAGATGGTTACGGAGGGGACTCTGCTTCATGCAGCTATCCAGGGACCCAGGTTCCTTTCACCTGCTGGCTCTGCCACCCCCCAACAAGGATTCTTAGTTTATTCTCTTTTTCCTTATTACATTTTTTTTGGGTCATGGATTCTTTTGAAAGTTTAATGAAGTTTTATGGATTTTATCTCAGTATAAGGTTTTCAATTGTGTAAAACAAAATACACAGGTTACAAAGGAAACCAACTAAGTAAAAATACTGTTATAAAAATAATAAAAACATAAAACTGTGATACGAATAATACCTGTGCTGCTTTATGAATGTTAGACGTTATTCACGTGGGATATCATCCTGCTGGAGGACTTCCGAAGAGTCACTGAGCGCTCCTGCTAAGCCTGAACCAGGGTCAGCACCACAAGGATGCACTCACCATGTGCCAATGTACATTGTTCTGGTTATCTATTGCTGCTTAACAAACTACCCCCAAAACTCGGTAGCTTCACACAACCTTTTATTTGTTCCTGATTTCATGGGTCAGGAACTTGGGGAAGTCTTTGCTGGGCAATTTGTCTAGGATCTACATGGCAGGCCCTAGGGCATCTGGGGCTCGGAGACCCACAGTCACATGTTTGCTCAGTGCTCCTTGGCCCCAATTTCCACACGGCTTGGTTTCTCACAGCGTGGTGGTCTCAGGATAGTCGTACTTCTCAGATGGCAGCTGGCTTCCAAGAATAAGGGTTCCAAGAGACAGAAGTGGAAGCTGAGAGTATAAATATGGGCATTTTCCTAATCTGATGTAGTCTATGAAGTCACGAGAAAGGAAAAATGATTCAAGCTAACGTTGTACTATACCTCAGAAGGTCACCTAACCAAGGGTAAGTAGGTTAACTCAAGCACCAGGCGATGTTTAATGGGGGCCACAACATCACTTCTGCCATAGTCTGCTGGTCAAAGTAGTCATAGAGTTCACCTAGACTCAAAGGAAAGGGCACAGAACCTGCCTTTCAATGGGGGAGAAACCAAAAGAATTGTGGCCATCCTTAATCGGCCATGTAGTATATACAAAATTTCATTTAATGTTTAATAACACTGTGAAGTAGGTGCCACTGTTTACTGATGAGGAGATAGAATCTCAGAGAAGTTAAGTACTTTGAATAAAGAGTATCTGGAGGAAGTTTACAGGAAAGCTACACGGACAGGGAAAAATAGACAATTATCTGAAGAGAGTCAAAAGAATGAGTACGATTTGGACTTAAGAGAAGATTCAGGGACAGAGAGCAAGTATATTTATTATTATATAAGCTCCTAAAGTAACTGTGACTTAAACCAGGTAGAAATGTATTTCTCTCTCCTGTTATAATTAAGGAGTAGATGGTTCCAGGGATGGAATGGAGGTTTTGCTCCATGAGGTCATTTAGGGATCCAAGTCTCTTCTATTTTATTGTTCTATGACACTTAGGACCTTGCCCTTACCTAAATGGTCCTCTATAGCATGCCATCACATCCATATTACAAGCATGGGATAGGAAATGGGGGAGTGATGGCCATGCCTCTTCCATTAAGACACATCTCAGAGTTGAACATATAATTTCCCATCACTTACAATTAGCCAGCTCTTAGTAACATGGCCACACTTAACTGTAGAGGGGGCTACGCTATGCAAACTTTATACTGAACATTCATATGAATATCTACCAATTATGGGTTCTATCACCATAGAAGAAGGGGAGAAAAGATATTTGAGGACAACCAATATTGAACCAATCTCTGCTTCAACAAATAGCAGGTTGAAACTTTAGCACATGGGATAGCTGAGAATATAGGAGAATTTTCTGTGAGGGTTGCTGAACACAGTTACTTTAGAAGGAGAGAAATGCCTCCATTTTAATGTCTTAAAATGGTACAGTTCTTCATTTGTAATGAAATAGGTTGAGAAAAGGCATAGCTTATGCTCAATCCCAGCCTGAATGTCTATATTCAGAGATGACAGAGGGTAAAAGACAGGACCGAATGGAGGTTTAAAGGTCTTTCTCGGGGCAGATTGCTACAACTAGAGTTGTAAGCTTGGCAGAATGCAGTGTGCCTACCCAATGCTCCTCTGGGTCTTTGTAGAAAATGTAATGGCCCCTAAGGAGGTCAGAGAGGCCTTGGGGCTGGAGGAGATAGAGAAAATAGCCTAAGAAATTGACAGATGACAAATACAAGGGCAAATTGGGTGTAAGTTCAAAGCTGTAGAAATAGCATGGAGAGCTAGAGGGCACGTGTATGTCTGAGCGATCTTGCAACATACTACTCGGGGCCAAGAGTAATGGGGCTGGAAGCCACTGGTGGCAAGGGCAGGAGGCAGTGTCCAGAGAAAGACAGCTGGGTCAGGCTTTCCAGGGCCACTGCTGGCCAGCTGACAGGCTCCTGGACTGACCCTTTTGAACTGCACTTTCTGATGCAGGCTTCAAGCAACTGATCTCCTAGGAGAGCAGCAATGCTTGGCCCATCCCCACGACTGTAAATGTCTCCAAAGTTTTTTATGGGCATTCTCTTTTCTCATGTTCTTGGTTTAGTATAAAGATACACATGTCATCTAAGCAATCTATGCGTGTCATAGGGAACTCTGATTTAGTATTTGGGTTTTTGTATTCTTTTACTCTTTTTAAAAAATTATATTAATTTATTGAAAAACATTCCTGGACTGGGATGTAATAAAAATACATTCCTGGGCTGTTATTAATAATGGAGGAAAGTTACCAACAAAAATTATAGTATTAATAGTAATATTGGTTACTGATCTAGTGCTCTCCATGTATGTGTACCTTCTTAATTGACATATAATTGACATAGAACATAGTATTAGTTTCAGGTGTACAACAAAATGACTTGATATTTGTATATGTTACGAAATGATCACCACAATAAGCCTAGTTCACATCCATCACCATATATAGTTACAGATTTTTTTTCTTGTGATAGGAAGTTTTAAGATTTACTCTCTTAACAACTTTCAAATATCCATCCAATACAGTATTATTAACTATAGTTGCTATGCTATACATTACATTCCCATGATTTGATTATTTTATAACTTGAAATTTGTATCGTTTGGCCTATTCATTTCTGGCAACCACCAATATGTTCTCTGTATCTATGAGTTTTTATTTTATGTTTTGTATTTTGTTTTTTAGATTCCACATATAAGTGAGATCATATGGTATTTGTCTTTCGCTGTCTGACCTATTTCACTTAGCATAATAGCCTCAAGGTCCATCCATGTTGTTGTAAAAGGTAATAATTCCTTTTTTATGGATGAATAATATTCTGTTGTGTGTGTCTCTTTACCCATTCATTTCTCTCTCTCAAAATATCTTACTGTACTGTACTCACCCTTCTTCTCATGATTATTTAAGATGATAAAATGCCTACATGATAAGACAAAATGAAGTGAATGAGACATAATTAAGTAAAATAAGGATTAGTTGAACACAAGCACTGCAATACTGGGACAGTTGATCTGATAACCAGGACAGTGTGGGGAGTATATACAGTGTGGACATACTGGACAAAGGGATGATTCATGTCCTTGGCTGGGGGACTGGGATGGTGCTACTCAGAATGATATGCAATTTAAAACTTATGAATTGTTTAATTCTGGTATTTTTTATTTAGTATTTTTGGGCTGTAGTTGACTGCAGGTAACTGAAACCACGGAAAGTAAAATTGGGGTAAGGGGGGACCACTGAGGCAGTGAATAAAACAGACAGAGTTCCTGCCCACATCTGGCTTACAGTCCATGGATGACAACATAGTGACAAAACTGGGATTTAATGTACACCTCTTTCCTTCTAAAAGAATTCTTTTCACTGTTTCCTTAATGGCAGGCAGAGCACTTATTCTACACATTATAGCTCAACGTTCTCATTAGTCTTCTGACTTGATTAACATTTATCTTCGACCCACTATCCACAGCCACCTCATTTCTTCTCCTTTTCTGCTGAGGGTATGTTTGGATACCTAAATGGTCTGCAGCTTTAAACCAGGAAGTGATGTTCACCCTACCTTTCCATGTCTCAGCTGGGATCACACAACGTGAAGGGCAGTGAGAGGTACTTAGAGCAGAACCGAGGCTCCATTCTCAACTATGTTGTTACTCTGAACTGCAACTCTTTCCCACTGATGTCAATTCTCTCTGCAGTTTTGAAGACTGCCACACTCTCAGATCTGTAACTTAATACTTATTGTAACAAAACCCCTTCTTTACGTAACAGCCTGCTTTAAACCCATCGTTATTATTAGAAGTACAATTAGTTAATGAGACCACTGATACCTGCGTGGGAGCAGTTCAGCTCTCTAGAAAAGCAAGCTTATTCAGAAAGAGGCCGCGTGAGATATAGTCTTTCTTATTTCCCCTCCTTCCCTGCAGCCTGCTTTTCAGTTCGGGGTCCACTTGCTTTGGGAATTTGCTGTTGTTTTTGAAGGTAAAGGAATTTGCACTGTAGGCTCCAGGTAGAAGGCTATGTAGTAACTTTTCTGTTTTCAAACATAAGTTTGGGAACAGGTATCTCATTTTTTTTTATAATTTGAAAGATGGAGAACTATTTACTCACCATCTGACCTACCTTTACAAGGTCTTCCTACAAGCGTCCCCTTCCCTCTCTCCAAAGCTCACATTCTGACCACTCAATATGATTGAGGGGTATAAGATCTCATCTATTTGGGAGATTTGGTCCTTAAAATTTACATTTAGAGATCAATTATCCTGGATTAAGCATTACCTTTCTTAACATTTAAAATGTAAATACTTTCTAGAAGGAGGTGTAGGGTAGGAAAAATAATTTTCTCTCGAATCTTCTAGGATCTTGAGTGAGACACCTTCACCTCTATTAAAAGACAGATTAACAAGAGAAAACATTTATTAAGTACATATGTGCGGGAGCCCCACAAGGATAAGACACAAAAAAGTGACCAAACCAGGAAGCTTTTATACATTTAAAATTTTTTATTATTTTTTAAAATCCTCACCTGAGGACATGTTTATTGATTTTAGAGAGAGGGGAGGGAGAGAAAGAGAGAGAGACAGAGAAACATTGATGAGAGAAAAAAACATAGGTTGGTTGCCTCCTGTACGTGCCCTGACCAGGGATGGAACCTGCAACCTAGGTATGTGCCCTGACTGGGAATCGAACCTGTAACCTTTTTGGTGTATGGGACGACACTCCAACCAACTGAGCTACCTGGCTAGGTGCTTTTATACTTTTTGGGCAAAGAAACATTTCAGGAATCACCTCTGTGAAGCCTTCTCTGACCCCTCCCGACCTGTAGAGCTGCACACTTTCACTTATGCCCTAGTTGTAGTTATACCAGGTGTTATGGTCTAGACCAGTGATGGCGAACCTTTTGAGCTCGGCGTGTCAGCATTTTGAAAAACTCTAACTTAACTCTGGTGCCGTGTCACATATAGAAAATTTTTTGATATTTGCAACCATTGTAAAACAAAGGCTTATATTTTTTATATTTATTTTATATATTTAAATGCCATTTAACAAAGAAAAATCAACCAAAAAAATGTGACACGCGTGTCATAGGTTTGCCATCACTGGCCTAGATGTATCCCCCAAATGCATATGAAGGGCCCTAGCCCCCCATGTGACTGTATTTGGAGACAGGGTCTTTAAAGAGGTGATTAAGATGAAAGGAAGTCTTTAAAAAATATTTATTGATTTGAGAGATAGAGAGGAAGGGAGAGAGAAACATAGACTTGTTGTTCCACTTATTTATGCATTCATTGGTTGATTCTTGTCTGTGCCCTTACCTGGGATCAAACCCACAACCTTAGCATATTGGGACAATGCTCTAACCACCTGAGCTACCCAGCCAGTGCCAAGATTAAATGAAGTCTTAAGGGTGGAGCCCTGACCCAATAGAAATGGTGTCCTTATAAGAAGAGGAAGAGACACCAGAATATCTCTGCCATGTTGAAGATACAGCAAAAGGGGGCAGCTTTCTGAAAGCCAAGAAGAATACTCTCATCAGATCCTGACCAACATGGTGCCCTGATGTCAACTCACAGCCTCCAAGACCATGAGAAAACAAATTTCTGTTGCTTAAGCTACCCAGTCTGTGGTATTTTGTTATGGCAGCTTGAGCTGACTAATACGCCAGGTTCTACTGCCATGATTTGATACATCTATCTCCCCTTCTAGATTCTAGACCCCTTGAGAGCAAAGACCCACATAACTGTCATATATTGAGGGTTTATTATGTGCCAATCACTATACCAGGCACTCACGCATATTTAGATCTTACAACTTCTTAAGATCAGAACGATTATCCTCATTTTACAAACAAAGAAACTAAGGCTTGGAGAAATCATGTGGTTTGTCTAAATTCCCTAGAATCCATTTACACCGGTCTCCATACCACCATACTGCCTTTTTTTGGTCATCTGTGTTTCTTCACCCCTAGGAATTCTCTACATCAAGCTGGTTTTAAGAGGTTGTTAATTTCCTGAATAAATCTATTCCAATATCAGCAAGGGAAAGGACCCTGTTTCTTTCTACAGCAATGAAATTCCTGAACGTGATGTTCTTGGACACCTCCACCTCCCACAATAATAAAATGCATTAGCCTCACTTCCAGACAGAACCATCTATGTAATTTACAGGGCTCGGTGCAAAATAAAATTGTGGGGCCTCTTGTTCAGAATTTATTAAGAATTTCAAGAGCTTCTGAGTTGGTGAACACATGGAGATTTGGGGAGAGTGGCATTTCCAGAGAGCATGAAAGTTCTTGCACTCTTCCATTTGGATAGTCCTCAGTTGAATCCTTTTATACTAAACGGATAAACATATGCCTATTCTGGACCCCCACCTTGCTTTATTCTCAGAACAACCTACCTGTCAATCTCTCCACATTAGTATGTCGGGATCTGCTTGTTCCTTTTGCCTCAGAATCCTCCATTGTGTGGCTTATTCAGTCAGTCCCTACTGATGGACATTTGCCTATGATCCAAATTTTACTTCAGAAAGGTGGAAATAAACAAAACTCTACATAAATATATTACGAAGTGAGAAGATATGTTAATCACAGGAGATTAAAATATTTGGTCCATTGCCTTGCAATCTCATTCATTTTTTTTAATACATTCAAGAATTAGCATCACAGTTGTCAGCCCTAGCAGCATTATTCCATATGGGACGCTCCATTTTCAGCTAGTGGTTGTAGAGCTTTAAACCAAGAATTGCAGATGCAGTGCCTTTAGGAGCCAGCCAGGTACTGTGGATGGATGAGTGAGGTCTGCCGACTGGGGACTTGGGCAGCTGGAGAGCACACGTGGGTGTCTATTTCAGCTGTTCCCCTAGTTCAGCTGATTCTTACCGGAATGGCTAGTGTCATAAGATCTGAATTTTCAAGCAAAGCCAGAAATAAGTAAATCTCAAATTTTAAATGTTAGCAACTAGTTTTAATAATTTAAAAAATTGTTTTGGTCAAATAAATATTGTCTGAGGCTGGAAATAGTCATAGGCCCTTAGTTTGAGCCCTCCATGACAAAAGGCTCATTGAATCACATAGAGTCCTAAGAAAATAAGTTGGGACTAGGGTCCCATATACAAATCCATCATTCACCAGAAGGCTTGGGTGGCTAGGATATTTCAATTAATAAGAACCAAGATCCTAAGGCAATGGTTTGCAAATCCATCACTCCACAGGACATTTGGCAATATCCAGAGACACTTGTTTGCCACAACTGAGAGGGTGGAGGTGTTACTGGCATCTAGTGGGTAGAGGCTAGGGAGTCTACTAAATCTCCTACCATGCAGAAAACAGCCCCACAACAAATACTCATCCAACCAAAATGGCAGCAGGGCTGAGGCTGAGAAACCTGCTCTAAGGCAATGACTTACCCTCAAAATGTGGTTCTCTGACCAAAGCTTAAAATGCTGATCTTGGGCCCCAACCCAGACCAATCAATCATATGCTCTGTGACTAACACCTAGCTATGTGCACTTGAAAGTTCTCCCCAGGTGATGTTAATACATTCTAAAATTTGAGAGCCACTGAACTAAAATAACAGAATCTAAATAAACCATTGTATGTTTGGCAAGGATGCATGTTCAATAACAGAAAACTTCTCACTTTTAAGCTGCAAAATGCTGCACAGCCAAAGCAATAGTATCAGAATAATCCACCCACAATTACAGCCTGTTCCAAAAAGATAGGGGGAGTTATAAAGAAGAAAAACTGTCATCACAATTTACCCTCCACGTACAGAAGATAATTTCTTAGGCTGCCGAAAGTGTTTTTAAAAGTTTTCTTGATAACAAGAAAAACAAAACAGCTTTTTTTAAAATCCCAATTTTAAAAGAATCATATTCCTCAAGTATTGAAAATTTGAGCATCTGAAATTAGGATACATAAAATTAAAGAGAATACCTTTAAATATCCTTATTACCACTTTCAATATAACTCATAGCAATAGAAAAGTAGTTTAAGGTTTATCAAGAAGTCTATATTGTAAGTTTGTTTTATTTTACATTAACACTAAAAAATATATATTTTTTGAAACAGTGCTTGGAACCCTCCCTCTCTTTTGGGGTGTATTCGAAGCTTCCCTGCTGCCAATAGATCCTCTCCCCATCTCCTCTGTCCAGTTAAGTTTCCACTAGAATGAGCCGCTGTTAGTCACAGAAGTGGGTCCCACACCTGGAAGGTCAGGCATGTGTAGTGATCATCATCTCTAAGTGGACATAAATGGAAAACTCAGCCAGAAGCGTATGCACAGAAAAGGGGGGATTTGTCCCAGGGCTGACACAATAAGATTTCAAAGCAATAAACCAGATAGAAGGCCTGAGAGATATAACTTCCTGGATAGTAAAATCATTGTATGCCAGTGTAAGTTTTTGCTTACTTGAAGCATAAAACGCATCAGTGCAGGCTGGTAAGATCACTGATTCTAGAAAGGTCTCTATAAGATAAAGGGAGGAGGCTGGGTGTTACTCACAGAGCATATGAGGTTGAAGAGGCTAAAAGGGGTTAAATGTATGGTGACAGAAGGAGTCTAATCTTTGGGTGATGAGCACACAATACAATATACAGATGATGTATTATAGACTGTGCACTTGAAACAGAATCTTATTAACCAGTGTCACTACAATGAAATTAATAATAATAAAAAAATAGTAACAAAAGAGAAAGGAAAACATACAGGGAGGCAATGGGAAACATTTCTACACTCCAGCAAACTTACCTATTTATATCCTTTGTGCTACTCCTTTTCACTGCTCTTGGAGAAAACCAAAGTAAAATCGGCCATACCTACGCCAAATTGTCATTATTGCCTATCTGCAAACCAAGATGCGCTTCTGTGGCCTGGCCTGACTCAAAGTGGGGAAAAAGGTTGAGAGACACGGCTTAACCTGGGGAGTGGAGGTCAACAGGACTCATGCCCAGAAACAGCACTATTACTTCAGGTCACAGAGGAAGCACAGCCACCAAGTCCTTAGGACAGAAAAGAGCCCTCAGGGGCCTCTCCCTCCCCTCCCAGCCTCACCCTAATGACATCCGCAGAAATCACAAAGGGCCACACAGTCCCTTATTGGGCCTTGGGACTCTCATATCTCCTTCCACTGCCTGTCCCTCATATTTCTCAGACTCTCTGTCTTCCTCCCTAAAACATACATAGGGCTCATTTTGCCCAGTTTTATAGTCAATGCTATGGTGCTATGGAATGACGTTTGTGTCCCTCAGAAATTCATGTGTTGAAACCCTAATCCCCAATGTGATGGTATTAGCAGCTGGGGCCTTTGTGGGTGGGGGTGAAGTGGGAATTAGGTCATGAAGGTGGAGCTCTCATGTTGAAATTAGTGCCCTCATAAGACAAGATACAAGATAATCTCTCTCTCTCTCTCTCTCTGGTTTTTCTTAAAGAACTGCTTCAAAAAATTCTTTCTCTTATACCTTTTATTCCATAATACCACCTGTCTTAGTCAGTTCTGGCTGCTATAACAGCATACCATAGACTGGGTGGCTTAAACAACAGAAACTTAATTCTCACAGTTCTGGAGGCTAGAAGTTCGAGATCACAGTGCCAGTATGTCTGCGTTCTGGTGAAGGCCCCTTTGAGGTTTCAGACTGCAACTTCCTGTTATATCCTCACAGGGCAGAGAGCAGAGAGAGGGGGAGAAGGCTCTTGTGACTCTTATAAGGGCACTAATCCCATTCATGAAGGCACCACCCTCATGACCTCATCTAATTTTGATTACTGCCAAAAGGCTCCAACATAGCCTTTTGGTTAGGGTTTCAACATAGGAATTTTGGGGTGACACAAACATTCTGTCCATACACCATCTTTTTCATCATGATTACCTTTTTAACAGAGACGACCTTCCCACAGATTTCCCTCCCTTCCAGAGACCTCCATCCCCCTGCTCCTATAGGAATTGCTTATTTTCTAGGCCTGCACTATAGCAAAAATTTCAAGAATACTAGGACTTTCCTTTACTGCTCTTTTGTATTGTATTTGCTGTGTTTACTGAATCCCATAGCTTCTCCTCTCTTGCCTCCCCTCATTTTGCTAAAATAGATCAACAAACTTTCTAATAATGGTGTAAAATAAAGATAGGAATGTCTCAAAATATCTGTTTTGCCAATGCATTTGATAGTTTGGTTGGGTATAGTATTCAAGTGTAACTGGAATAGAGTAGTATTCAACTGGTTAATCAGAGGAAAACGCATTTTACTTATGCCACCAATATTTCACAAACACCTTGGCTATATACCATCAGACAGTGGATTGTCCAGTCATATTAATGGTATCTCTTCAAACCGGACACTCAATAGATTGATGACCAGCCATCAGGAGGATGAAGTTCCTCATTTGAGACTGAAACCACTGTGGACAGCTCAGCACAAATCGGTTTCCACGCAACCAATACGTGTGAAGAAAGTCTTTTCCTATTTCACCAATTACCCCCTTAAATTTAGAGCTTTCTTCATTCCTTTCTGAAGTGGTCCCTCTGCCTTTTTCTTTTCTTCCCCAGTTGATATTTTGTCTAGTTTTGGGGGTGGAAAAACTAGTTCTGCAAGCATGAAAATCTTTCTGTCTGGTCCTTTTTCTAAGAATTTTCTTTTTTAAATTTTATAGCCCTTTTTGCTGCTTCTAAAGTGGGTAACTCATGCCTGAGTAGAACTGAGTGGAAGAAAAAGAGACCCTATGGGTTTAAGTGAATAAGTAAAGAGGGAAAGAAACACACAAGAAAGATACAGATTAACACTTCAAGATATAATTCTTCCATAACAGGTTGCAAATTATTTTCCCTTTGAGCAGCGGTTCTCAACCTGTGGGTCGCGACCCCTTTGGGGATGGAACGACCCTTTCACAGGGGTCATCTAAGACCATCGGAAAACACATATGTAATTACATATTGTTTTTGTGATTAATCACTATGCTTTAATTATGTTCAATTTGTAACAATGAAAATACATCCTGCATATCAGATATTTACATGACGATTCATAACAGTAGCAAACTTACAGTTATGAAGTAGCAACGAAAATAATTTTATGGTTGGGGGTCACCACAACATGAGGAACTGTATTAAAGGGTCGCGGCATTAGGAAGGTTGAGAACCACTGTCTTAGAGCTTTGAAAGTGTAGCGTCATTGTCTTCTAGCACCTGCTGCTACTAATGAAAAATCTGATGCTAGACTGGCTTGTTATTTTGTGCCTGACTTGGTTTTACTTTCTGGAAGATTTAAAGATATTCTCTTTATTCTTGGTGTTCTGAAATTTCATAGTATTTTTAAATTCTTGAACTGGGCATTTAATAGATCCTTTCAATCTAAAGATTTGTGATCTCTTGGCTTTAAATTTTTTTTCGTTATTCCTCTGCTAATTTCCTCTTCTTCGTGGTGTCTCTGTCCTCTCCGAATTGATTTGTTGATTGATACACTTGTTAATTAGTCTTGTTTCAACTTTTGTGTGTGTGTTAGGGGGAGGGGAGAGATAAAATACACAAAACATAAAATTGTCTCAACTTTTATCTCATTTTTTCTCTATTTCTTTGTTTTAAGATCTGAGAAATCTGTTTTTTTATTCTTCTATTGCATTTTTTATATCAGTAACTAACAATTCCTAATAGTTCTTTCTGTTTCCCGATTGCTCCTTATTTATGGTACTTTAATCTTGGTTTATGGGTAGCTAATTTGCTGTTTCCTGAATTATTTCTGTTTTTTTGATTGTTTATCTTTGTCTCTCTTATTGCTGGTTTTATTCCTGTGCCTGGCAATCCTAAGTTGTCTATTTATGTGTAAGAAGGAAAGACTGAGTAGCTAACATGGCTTTGTTTGGTGCAACGTAAGAAGGACTCTTCTGGCTGACATTCTGCATAGAGTGGAGCAGGCAGGGCTGTGGGCTTGCTCTCAGGTGAGCAGAGTAGGGGCTGGCTGTCAGGCTATTGATCCTGGCAAACCACTGAATAAAAAGGGCTTGACTTAAAGACTTACAGTCTCATTTATTCTATTAATGAGAATGAAGACAGTTTCTATATTTTAAATATGTTTACTTGCAATAGGAAATATTGCCAAACTAGACTGTGTAGAAGTAGGAATGGATTTAATACCATAATTGATTTATTTAAAGAAGAATTCACCTGCATAGATTTCTATGATTATTTAAGTAGAGATTTTACAAGCAATTAAATTAAAATTCTGGAGTTCTCACCCCCTTCTACTTCTATCTGGATGTTGTTTCATAGAATATAACTAGCATTTTTATGTCTCCAAATTAAACACACACACATACACACTTTTCACAATTAGTCAGTGTAGAGTTGGATAGTTCCAAAGATTCTGTGTAAGAAAGAAATATAACTCTGGCACATCCAAATGATAAAACATTTCCCAGTCTCTTCACTTTTCCTTACTTTCTCTTTCCCTCCGTTTAATAATGGTTCAAAAAATATCTATTCAATTCAATTCTTTTTAACATACCTTATAGGAATCACAGTGCCTATCCTGAGTCATGTGGTTTCCAGATTTCAAAGTTTAAGACTCCATAATCTTTGTGTTTCGTGACCTAAAATTCTTAAATTGGCCTTTTGCTTATCTGAGTTGCCTCTACTTACTTACTAGGCTTTACCTGTGGGTAACCCTGAAGCATACGTCCCTTCTCTGTCTTACTCTGGAACTTGATGAGCAGTTGACTAGCTCCCTACAGATCCTGGGAGTTGTCTCTTTCCTGACCAGCCTGGACCAACACAGCTCTCATGGTCAACAACCCCAGACTTTTTCAACAGAATCTTAAGACTCCTTTGTTCTCCTCATTCAGGTTGGATCCCCAATTTTCTGGAGATGGGAGAAGCCCAGACTAGAAGTCTACATGCCTTTACATTGCTGCAGGGTCCCACAAATACTCCACAGAGAGGGCCAAGGCCACTCCACGAGTCTGCCTTCTCTTTAGGGTGAAAACTGAATGCTGTGCTCACTTTCCATGCAGAAACCCTAAAATGATGCTCCTGCAGCCGAGAACTAGCTGGTTCTGCTTCACATGAGACCCACATGCTAAAGTACAGGAAAGGGTCAAAGGGGAGGGGAAGGTAAAGCCTGGGCCCCTCCAATAGGTTCGCATCCTTCCATGCCCCACCCACACGTCTCCTTTGGACCCTATGGATTGAGTTGCCCTGTTTGTTTGTTTGCTTTTTTACGTCCTATTTTGTTGCTTAGACCTAATCCCTTACTTCCGAGTGGTGGCTCCATTCCAGGCTAGACCTTTCAGAAGAACTTGAGTCCCTAGCTCCTTTCTCTCAGTAACCTAAAGAGAGCATATAAAGTGTTTGTTCCCCCTTCCCTTCTGCTTACTAGAATTTACCTGAAAAGGTAATTATGTGCAAAAGCAGGAATATTCATGCAATAGATGCTCAGTGCAATAATAAAAAAACTAATAGAACAAATCAAAAATTTAAAAGTCTTTAGTGGACTTTTTGCTGTTCCTCTGCAAACTGGCCCTGGGGGCCCCAGGGCCCCATCTGCACTCCTTTGCTCAGCCTCTGTTTTACCCCACCCACCCACCCCTCCCATCTGCCCCCAGCCCTCTCAGTTCAAGACACAAGCCTTCACCTAACGGGTAACTGGTGATGGGCAAATGGCAACCAGGGGAGAAGGCAAACAAGCACAATAAGGAGAGTGGTTCCTCTAAAGCAGCTAACGGTGCCCCTGCAATGGCGTTTGCAGTGGCTTAGCCAGTTCACAGTCCGAAGCAAACCCACGCTAAGGAAGAGATGAATTGTGAATTTATTACTGGACCTCAAATACAAGCCAGAGTCACTTGCAAGTCAGAGAAGCAATGTAGCTTTCTACTCAGATATGTTGCCTGCCTATGAGGATCTTCAGAGAGGAGGTTGCTCTCAGAAATTGAAATAAGGCAGCTGGCACAGAGTTAATCTATGACATCAACACAGCACGATACAGAATATAGGGCATGGAATATGCAAGTCCATTTAAAAGACAGCGCCCCACCCCACCCCCAGCCTGCAAGACAGTAACCTGACTGATGCTAAAAGCAGAGCTAATGAAATAATGAGAAAGTCAGGAGCATAGTGATCAGCTTGGAAGCACAAAAAACGGAGTCACCAGGAGCAGTTGGCAGGATTCTTCAAAGCACAGCCCAGGGGAGAGGTAATAACCCCCTCTCACTGGCTGGACCAATCCTCTTACTAGTATAAAGCTGGGCGCATCAGGCTCTCCACGCCTGATGCCATTAAACACTGGATGCGTCTGAAGAGGTCTCTATTCTAATTTCCTGCTCTCCAGACAACCTCTGCTTATTAGCTGACTTCCTCTGTAGTTCTGCCTGCAGATCTGTTACAAAAGCTCTTAGTTTTTCATTCCTTATAATGTGTGTGTGTTTGTTTTTTCTGATTGTCAGTGAGCCAAATGGCATTTTGACCATCATGTTATTTGGCTTCCTCTGTAGGTTGAACAACTGGGAGAGAAAGGGCTGGTTATATAACATATATGTTCCTGTCCCCGTGAGAGGTAGTTCTCACTGTAAATGAAGCCATCTGGCACTTAGTTTTGGGAGCTCAGTGGGTTGGAGTCTGCCCTGAGGAGATTAGCACACTCAGGGAGGGCTTGGGTTTCCGAGCCTGGAAGGGCGAGGCCTGACTCTGCAATGTGGAAAGTTCCCTCGGTAAAGACACAGCCCACTGAGGCTAGTTTCCTCTGTGATAAACACATATGCTGTAGCTGCTGTCATTTTACCATTTTTAGGCAAAGATAAAACGCTCAGTTCATGATGTCTGATACGGTGCACGCTGTGCGTGGCACGCTCAGCAGTAATGTCTAGGTCTCTAGAACAAAAGTGTGGCATTGTTTCCCTCGTATTCATCCTTTTATTTAAAAGTTCCCCCGAAAGCAGCCTAAAATAAACAATGTTTTGAAATTTCAACTTAATTAAAATCCTGGCGAAGATGCATTTATTATTAGGCTGACAAATTAAGAAGGGAAAGGAAGAAGGCAAATGTATGATTTCAACCCCAAACTCACCCCCTCCTATTCCCCTACAAGCAAGAGGCAAGATGAGATTTGTGCTAAGTGATGAGAAGAATTTCCATCCTGTTTGGATTATGCTGAGATGCTTTTGGAAGACACTTCAGAGACGAAAACAGAGTGTTAGGAATGCACAATTCTCTATGTGCGTCTTTTGCGGACATACATGTATGAACCCTCAGAACCATGCTCCGAGAAGGCAGGATTTCCCGTCTGAGGCAAGCAGAAGTGGGGGCTTTAAAAACGGACCTGCAGGACTGCCTTCGAGGGAACCCTATCTAGTGCTAAAGGCTGCTGTTTCCACGGCGATGGCAAGCACAAGTCAGATTCACCTGCACACCCCTTCTCTCTGCTCCTTTTGTTCAGAGCAAACTGCCAAGAAGCAGCCAACAGCACTGTTATTGAGGCAGAGGCATTTAAGTGAATTGGATGCCACAGGTCTGTGGGCAGATCTGTTCTGCAATGAATCGGCAACTCCCTGAGTGTCTTGCTGTTAAGGGAATAACAGGAAGGAGCTTGAAAGATATACCAGTCTAAACATCTGATCGCACCTGGGCCAGCTTTTTCTGAGAGTTGTGTTTTCAGTTTTCGAATCCAGTGATTCCTAAACCCTAATATACCTCAGCATCTCCTATTCTGCAAAATACAAATTCTGAGGTCTCACTCCCAGAGAATCTGATTTAGTAGGTCTGAGCTGGGGCCCAGGACTCTGAGTTTTTTTTTTTTTTAATATGTTTTCATTGAATTTTTAGAGAGAGAGGAAGGTAGAGGAAGAGATAGAAACATTGATGAGAGAGAAACATTGATCAATCGGCTGCCTCTGGGATCAAGCCACAACCTGGGCATGTGCCCTGACTAGGAATTGAACTGGTGACCTCTTGGTGCATGGGGTGATGCTCAATCCACTGAGCTACACTGGCCAAGCAGGACTCAGAGTTTTTAATAGGTACCCTAGATGATTCAGATGGTCCTGAGATCCACTTCTGAGAAGTCCTCTTTTGGATATTTGAGGACGCTGTCCCCTTCATGGAAGATCATGATTTTAAAGAGACCAGTTGAATCTCAAGGTCTTTCTCCCTCATGAAATGTACTTGGAATACAGTCAAGCCCTATCGCTTTAGTCAGGTGGCAAAGTGGTTTTAGGGTAGGCCTGTACGTCAGTTTGCTCGGGGGCTTGGATCATTATAATCCAGTTGCAGGGCTCCTTCAGAGTGGTACCCAGCACCTGCTGTTCTCATCTCGAGAGAAGACAAGGAGCCACTTTTCCGCAGAACCTGCTGGCTTCCGTGAACAGGCAGGGGGAGCTGTCACTTCCAAGTTCAAGGCAAAGAGATAAAGTTCTGATTGCATTCTGCTTTTCTCATTAGGGTCAGTGTGGCCTTCAGCTCTAGGAAGATTAGAGCTTCAAAGCTGTAGGAGAGAAGTTGTTCCTAAGATTTCCTGTCCTTGCTGATGCAAAAATAAAGTAAAATAAAAAACAAGAAAGAAAAAAAAAAAGCTGAGGCCCCTGCAACTTCAAGAAATCTTGTAGCAATCTCTTCCTTCATCCTTCTATTTTTCCAGCCTCTAACTTTGTTCTAAGACAGTCTTTCTCTACCCCTTTCTTTCCATTTCTCGGTTGCCCTAGAACAGCGGTTCTCAACCTGTGGGTCGCGACCCCTTTGGGGGTCGAACGACCCTTTCACAGGGGTCACCTAAGACCATCGGAAAATGCATATATAATTACATATTGTTTTTGTGATTAATCACTATGCTTTCATTATGTTCAATTTGTAACAATGAAATTGGGGGTCACCACAACATGAGGAACTGTATTAAAGGGTCGCGGCATTAGGAAGGTTGAGAACCACTGCAGAAGCTTCTTCTAAGCATATTGTTTGTTAAATAGACACAGAATCCCAGAAACAGCTTGGATGGCCATGAAAAAGAGTCTGCAATATCTGGGCAATCTTCCCACAGTCAGCATTGAAGCCACGGGAGTCACACTCAGAGGCTCAGGTGGAAATCCAGAACATCCTAAGTAAACCTTTCCATGAGGATGCTCCCCAAAGCCGCCGTCCTGTTTCAGAAATAACTTCCGTGTGCACGCACCAGAGCACTGCAGGTGGTGCTTGTGCTTTTATTAAAATGCAGTTTCTCTTTGAAGGAGAACAAAGTGGATCTGAATAAAGTCCTATTTTTGGAAAGGAGAAGTAAGTGATGCACGGAGAGAGATTTGCAATGTAAAAACTCCTTCCCAGGCCTTATTCTCCACTACTTAACTTTCTTTACAGCAGGTGGCCCGGGAGGAGCCCACGGCACAGATAGGTCTTGATGACCACTGTGGTGCTGACACTTTGTGGCTTTTCCCATCTTCACAAAATGGGAGCAACACGCCTGGTTTTCAGGCAATGACGTAATGACAATTAAAAATAAAGCAGCACAGGCAGTTGTTGACAACAGCTTTTAAAAATATTTCTACTAACTCTTGTGAACCAGAGCCTTCCTCGCACCAACAACTGTAGGGCCAGCTTTGTCAACCAGGCACGGTTCAGGTCGGAGCACAGAGGGGCTGGGTTATTATCCTCGTCGAGTGAACTACATAGAATTGTTTTATTAAGAAGGTTGCTCTGAAAAGAAGCAGGAAGATGTGGTGGTTAAGCCTGTGAGCTTCAAAGCCATGCTGCCTGAGTACTACTTCATGCTCCCGGCATACACCTGTAAAATAGGGATGCTGAGAGCTACCTCATATGGTTACAGTGAGAATTAGAGCAGCTCATGCATATTGCGCATTTAGTGACGGGCCAGCACTTAGCAAGGGCCCAGGGAGTTTGCTATTCTAATTGTGGAGAAAAGACTATTGCGTGTGGTATCACTCCGTGGACATGCTTGGATTTAGTTGGAAGATCAGGGAGATAATCCTACCAGGGATTGGATTGGAAGAATTAGCTGTCTGGTTGCCATCTGTGTCCATGGCTTGGATTTGGGAATTATCCACTGTGACTCCTCTAATCAAGCAAGTGGTAGAGAACAGGACAATAGGCTTAGATTTGGCTCTAGACACTCCTGTTTCTTGCTGACCAGGACCCTCCTTTCCTCCCTCCATTATCAGATCCTTTTTTAAAATATATATATTGATTTCAGAGAGGAAGGGAGAGAGAGATAGAAATATCAATGATGAGAGTGAATCATTGATCGGTTGCCTCCTGCACATCCCACAATGGGGATCGAGCCTGCAACCTGGACATGTGCCCTGACCGGGAATCGAACTGTGACCTCCTGGTTCCTAGGTCGATGCTCAACCACTGAGCCACGCTGGCCAGGCATCAGATCCTTCTCTGCTGCCCAATAAAGCAGAAGAGTTCAGAACAACAAGGACAAGTCCAGCTCCTTGGTGCCTCCCATACCCTCAGCTCTTTGTCTCTGCCTTAGACAGAGCACCTGTCTCATGTGCCAATTGCCACTGGTATGACAGTGAAGACAGACTCAGTTCCTGTCCTCCTGGAGCTTATATTCCAGAGGGAGAATGAAAAAAACAATAACTTCATGTTGGAACATATTCTTCAAACAAAAGAGGGAAAGGGCTGAAAGAAGAGAACAGTGGAACAGAGAGTTGGAGTGTTTAATCTAGATAGGGAAGGTGCCGCAGTGGATGATACACTTAAGCTGAGAAAAAATTGCCTTTTGTAAGAGGACTGCAGATGAAGTGATTGTCTCAGCAAAGAGCCAGGCTTGGGTTCAGGCGAGGAGGTCTTTCAAAAAAGACTTTGTAAAAGCCTGAGATTATGGTACTAGTGCTGAGCTCAGAGCAGGTGTCCCAGAGGACTCTGGGAGGGATGTATCTGAGGTGAGTCCCTGGTTGTCTAGTAGATTAGGGTACAGACCAAAATGCAAATTCATCCATTCATCTGCCACTCCACATGTGTTCATAAAGCATTATGATATGTCAGGTACTGTTCTAGTGGGTTGGGCAGCATAAGCAAAATAAACAAAGATTTTCCCATATGTTCTAGCTGTGGGAAATAGAAAAGAAATAGCAAAAGTAAACCCAAGTAATTGATGTGCTATATTGAGGTGTTAATGCTATGGAGAAAAAGTAAGACATGGTAGGTCAAGCCAGATAAGGAGGGTATGAGAAGTGTGGAGGCAATGGCACTGTGCGTGTGCGTGTGCGTGTGCGTGTGTGTATGTGATTTAAAATAGAGTGGTCAGCATAGGCCTCATTCAGAGGCGAGATTCAAGGAGGTGGGGAGTTTAGCTGTACAGGTGACCAGGAAAAAGGGGCCCAAGAAGACTGAACAGCTAGTATGAAGACCCGAAGGTGGGCACATGACCCTGGGTAATGATGAGTGTCGGGGCCTTTGGACCTTGGGTGACTGAGCTTAACAGGGAGGGGAGGCCTAATGGTGTCTGAGATGAGGGAGGGGCTGAGCCTCTCAGGCACATGGTCCTGGTGCTCAGGGAACGGCAGCTGCCACTTCGGAGGCCTGACCAGGTGTCACAGCGTGTATGGGTTGAGGCTCAGAAGGTGTGGGTGGGACACTGTGCCAGGCACCAGGGACCCAGCTGAGCTGACAAGCATTGCTGATGAGTTAGGAGACTGACTGAACTTGACACTGGACGGGACAAAAGCAGAATATTCAGAGTCAGACAAATTTTAGCTTATTGCCACTTATTAGTTAGGAGATCTTACAAAAATTATTCTCAGGCCCCCTCCAGGTCCTCAAGGAACTCTGGGAAGCTTTCAGGTTTTGAAACCTTTTACCCTTGGATTTTTTTTTCTTTTTGAGACATAATGCACATACCATAAAGAGTATGCAATTCAGTGGTTTTTCGTATATTTGCAAGGTTGTGCAATCATGGCCACTATCTAATTCCAAAACATTTTTCTCACCCCCAAAGTCACTTAGCATTTGCCCCTGGCCCCAGCAACCAGGAATCTACTCTGTGGATTTGTCTATTCCGGACTTTTCATATAAATGAGGTAATACAATATGTAGCTTTTTGTGACTGGCTTCTTTCACTTAGCAAATGCTTTCAAGGGTCATCCCTGTTGTAGCATGTGTCAGAACGTCATTCTTTTTATGGCTGCATAATATTCCCCCCCCCTGGGATTTAGTTAGCATGAGAGGCCAGTGGGTTTCTGTAGCACCTACTTCTCTGCACAGAATTATTATTGAGGAGCAGTTAAAACCCCTCCCCCACCCCCTAAGCTTGAGGCCTATAGGCAATGCTTTTGCTTTTATTGCCTCCTAGGTTCCGGGTATGTGTCCTCCTTGGGTCTCTGTGGAGCTGAGATCATAGTTACTAAAGCAGAGACAATGATTATTGGCTCACAGGTTGCTGTGAGGTAACTGAAACAGTTTATGAGAGCGTCTGCCCTCTCCCTTTGAACTGCGGGTGCTGCAGGGAGCACTCCCCATCCCTGCAGTGAGCACCTCGCTTCCCTCCACTCAGGAGACCGTTTCCAGTCTCCTTGCTCCGGTGACGTGGTCTGGGTACAGGGACCCTCTGGGGTGGAGGGAGTTACGATTAAGCTGTGTCCTAGGTTCTGGGGGTGCTTCTTAAGGGGCTACTTGCTTTAGCCCCGGGAAGCAGGAAGCAGTGGGAGCCTGGGAGAAGCTTGGCTCAGAGTTTGTTAGATTAATGTCTGGAAGGAAAGCTAATGATGATAATTGAATCTCTGAGCCCCCTCGGTCTCCAGCTGAAAGTGCTGAGTTGTAGCTGGTGTCGCAGCACCAGACAGTTCCTCATCTTATTGCCTCACCGCTCCTCTGCTCTTCCCCATCAATGAGTGAGCCTGCTATCTGATAGAAAGTTAGGGACTTAAACAAACCAGCATGTACTTTTCTCTCATGACATTAAAGATAAAAGGGAATGTCGTGGGGAGAGTGGAGAAAAGGAGTGACAGCACACTGATTTGATTTCAGGGTGCTCCTATTCTGTGGTCCCCCTTTTGTCATCCCCTGTCTGCACCTCACTCATTCTGAGCCCCTGGGAGCAGTAATTCTCAATCAGGCCTGAGCAGCAGAATCAGCTGGGGAATGTAAAAATATACAGATGCCTAGGCTCCTCTCTCAGAGACTCTGATTCCATTGCTCTGCGGGTGGGTCTAGGCCAGTGGTTCTCAACCTTCTGGCCCTTTAAATACAGTTCCTCGTGTTGTGACCCAACCATAAAATTATTTTCGTTGCTACTTCATAACTGTAATGTTGCTACTGTTATGAATCGTAATGAAATATCTGATATGCAGGATGGTCTTAGGCGACCCCTGTGAAAGGGACGTTCGACCGCCAAAGGGGTCTCGACCCACAGGTTGAGAACTGCTGGTCTAGGCAATCAGCATCTTTAATAAGGTCTCCAGGTGGTTCTCAGGGGCACGACGTTGAGGAGCACTGAGTTGGAGTCACCTTGTTACAGAAAACCGGAGAAGAACCAAGCAACGCTTAGAGAGATGGAGTTACATTTATTATTACACACGGGCCCAGAGAAAAATGTCTCTAAAATTCTGGGCAAAATCACACAGGAAGTTTCCTGTATTTATACCATTTTACTCTCTTTGTCTCCCATATATGGGGTTTTCTGATTCCCTTTGCAAGTTCTTAAAGGGCCCTATGTGCTGGGCCTTTGAGACCTCAACCAAAGGCTTGGCCTGGTGCCAGCAGTGATAACTTCGTCTGGGGAAGGTTTAATGGCCGCTCTGAAATGGGAGTAGTCTTATTTTCCTTACTATGTAAGCCAGCAAGCATTTACAGAAGCCAGAAATGCAGGGTTAAAATTTCAAACAGCAGTTTTTATATAAGATGGATGCTTCAACCTCTCATTGGCCTCCAGGAAACTTCCTGGAAGAGGCCATAGGACAGCGACAGCGTGCACCTGACATGCAGACTGGTGTCCACAGGGGCAAGGTGAGGGGGGGGCGGGGAAGGGAGTGGAGGGGCTCTCTGACCCAGGGGCCTTCTTTAGGGGCGCTCTGGAGGCCGCATCCTCTCTGATGGCCCCTGTGCTTAACTCTCATTTGGCTTTGCTGCTCCGGGAGCTGCTCCTTGGGAGCCGGGTCTGCAGGGTCTCCTTCCGCAGAGGCTCCCTCTGGTCCAAGGGTCGCATGGGGTGGGGTTAGAAGGCAGCAGAGGCTGCAGAGGCCCCGCAGGGAGGGCGAGGAAGCGGAAGGAAGCGATCCAGGCCCTTCTCTAACCAGCGCGGCTGTGTGTGGGGCCAGTTATTTCAGCCTTTGTCCGTTTTCTATTTCTAATTTGAACAACCTCCATAATATGGGTGTTGTGAGGCTCCACTAAATACTGTCGTCGTGTAGGGCCATTGTAAACTGTGAAGCTAACAGAAACCTACTGGTATGTCCTGTCACCATTACAGGTGGCCTCCAAGCCCCCTTTTCCTCCCAGACCTCGGAGTCAGGAGCAAACCGGGAGGATGAATAAGCCCTTGTAAAAACGGTGCACCAAACTGGATGGTGAGCCCAGAGGGAAAAATAAAATTTGTTTTTCCTAACAGAAAGAAGACAAACGTGAGCCCTGCGTGACTGAATTCATCAGAGTCCTGGGCCCCTATTTGGGTCCTCAAGGTGGGAGAGCAGGAGACCAGGAAAAGGTGAAGCTAGTGTGGGGACCAGTGAGTGCATTGGGCCCATGGGAGGCCAGGGACTGGGGAGAACCATCCCAGGGTGGGGCCAGGTGGGTGGAGAGGAAATGCCAGTCAGGACTACAGCCTCCTCTGCCTTCGTGCCTCTAAGGGAGCTCCGAGAGGGCCCCCAAAAGTTCCCTAAGGGCTGGAGGTGCTTAGCTCCACCATCACAGGAAAATCCCCACTGCTCTCCCATCCCAACCTGGCTAAGCAGATACATTCCCCTCCCACTGGCAGGAGAAAGGGCCATCGTTTTGTTGCACTCAAAGGTAGAGGCGGGTGGAGCGAGCAGCACACCCTGCAGCAGCCTGTTTTTTCCGTGAGTAATGCCATTTATGGGGAAGCAGGGAGCTGAGGGATTTGAGCAGGAGGAAGTGGGTGGGGAGTGCAGGAGTCTGGAGGTTTTGCATCTTGTTGTTGCTGGGCAGGGCTCTGGGGAAGGAGAGGAAGGAGAGAAAGTGCAGCCCAGGGCGGCAGTCCTGCCACCACCAGGGCCACAGCGGGGCCAACAGCTCAAGCTCCCAGGAAGAAAGCAGTGAGCTCCCTTTTTTAAAAATGTATTTTTAATGATTTCAGAGAGAAAAGAAGAGGAAGAGAGAGAGAGATAGAAGCATCAATGATGAGAGAGAATCATTGATTGGCTGCCTCCTGCATGTCTCACACTGGGGATCGAACCCGCAGCCAGGGCATATGCCCTTACTGTGATCTCCTGGTTCATAGGTCGAAGCTCATCCCCTGAGCTCTGTGGCTGGGCAGTGAGCTCCTTTTAGTGAACTGCGCTGAGGTCCCAGAGCAGCTCTCATCTAACTCTGCATGCACCTCAGTTGCAGGGGAGGTGGGCTTTGCGGAAACACGTGTATTGAATACCAGTGAAGTTTATGACACTTTTTCACTTATGAAATACTTTCTCCTGTAACTCTTTTGATTTTCCTAACAACCCTGGAAGGCTGATGGAGCCGGTCTTGTCAACCCCATTTTGTAGAGGAGAAGATTGGGGTCCGTAAAGGTGAAGCGAATTATTGAAGAGCCTGGACTTGTAAGGGGTAGAGCGGGGAGTGGAACATGCCTGTGGGAACTTTTAGTGGTGTCCTATTTGTTCACTTTTTGTTTTGGCTTCTTTTTAGTTGTTGTTAACACACACCTGCCATTTTTTTTTCTTAATACAGAGTTTCATAGGATTCACTAATGCTTCTCCGGTGCTTTGGATGTGGCATTGCTACCGTTGTAATTAACCTAGTTATTAATAACAGCAAAGGAGCAAAGGGAAGGCTGAATATTATAGGCATGTCATTTGGGCAGCTTTGCCAGGAAGCTACAGCCTTCCATTCCCCAGGGGACCGGGCAAAGGGAAGGTGGATGTCTGCCCAGTAAAGCTGGGGAGACGAGCAAAGGTGCTTACTGTCACTCACATCTAGGAACAGGCCATTGGCCAGAGTAGGCATGGCCACGGCAAGGGCACGGCGTCCGGGATATTTAATCCCCTGAAAAGAGAAGTTCACTCCCTCTGTTTCTCTCTTGTGCTCTTGGGACTCCTGTTGCAGAGGAAGCACTCTCTTGGCTCTCCTGATTTGCTGTGGGCCATGCGGACCCCCCCACACAAGGGCTGATGGACTGTAGCTGGCCTGATGCTGAACTGGACCTGGCTGCCACATGGAGTGGAAACTCTGGACACTGGCTTTGCTTTTAGCTCTACTGGAATCCTAATTACACTCCTTCCAGGACTGGGTTAAGGGAAATGGGACTGCGGAAACCCCGGGATGCAATCCATACAAATAAAAATTACTCATCCTCCCTTGCGAGTCTCAGAAAATTATTGTCCTTGAGATAGCATAAGGGCTTCACCCCAGCACTCAGTGCACCTAACCCTGCACGCACCTCGGTTGCATACCCCACTTTCCCCGGCAGCAGCATGACCACACCTGCGATGTTGCCAGGCCTCCTGTCCATCATTGCTTCACCCAGAACCCCTGGGTAGGCCGTTTGTGTCTAGGGCAGCGGTTCTCAACCTGTGGGTCTTGACCCCTTTGGGGGTCAAATGACCCTTTCACAGGGGTCGCCTAAGACCATCCTGCATATCAGATATTTACATTATGATTCATAACAGTAGCAACATTACAGTTATGAAGTGGCAACGAAAATAATTTTATGGTTGGGTCACAACATGAGGAACTGTATTTAAAGGGCCAGAAGGTTGAGAGCCACTGGTCTAGGGCTGTGGTCGGCAAACTCATTAGTCAACAGAGTCAAATATCAATAGTACAATGATTGAAATTTCTTTTGAGAGCCAAATTTTTTAAACTTAAACTATATAGGTAGGTACATTGTTATTAACTTAATTAGGGTACTCCTAAGGCTTAGGAAGAGCCACACTCAAGGGGCCAAAGAGCCGCATGTGGCTTGTGAGCCGCAGTTTGCCGACCACAGGCTAGTGATGGCAAACCTATGACACGCGTGTCAGAGGTGACACTCAAACTCATTTTTTTTGTTGATTTTTCTTTGTTAAATGGCATTTAAATATATAAAATAGATATCAAAAATAGCCCTGACCGGTTTGGCTCAGTGGATAGAGCTTCAGCCTGTGGACTGAAAGGTCCCAGGTTCGACTCCGGTCAAGGGCATGTACCTTGGTTGCGGGCACATCCCCAGTAGGGAGTGTGCAGGAGGCAGCTGATCGATGTTTCTCTCTCATCGATGTTTCTAACTCTCTATCCCTCTCCCTTCCTCTCTGTAAAAAATCAATAAAATATATATTTAAAAAAAGTCAAACTCAAAAAAAAAATAAAAAATATAAGTCTTTGTTTTACTATGGTTGCAAATATCAAAAAATTTCTATATGTGACACGGCACCAGAGTTAAGTTAGGGTTTTTCAAAATGCTGACACGCCGAGCTCAAAAGGTTCGCCATCACTGGGTCTTTAGGTGAGAGATTGGGGTTTTGGCTGATGTATGAACTTGAGCTCCTGCTTTTGCTCTCTGCACTGTGTATGTTTAATTGTGTTTGACGGAATTTACTTTAGCCCAAGTTCAGGCTATTAGCCTTCTTCCTCTCATTGTTCCTTTCGTTTTTACCCTAGTGCGAGTGATCTGTCTTCTCTGGATCTCAAATACACAGTCCCTCACCGCTCGCCAACCCCCACAGCCAGCGAGCTATCCTGTGGAAACTTCTCCCGCTTCCCTTGGCTGCTGTCTTGGGAAAAGAAGTCAGAGTTCTCTCAGTTTTTTTGGCTCCCCCCCGCACCCCTGCCCTTAAATTGCACATTTGTTTTACTCTTTTTTTCCCTGTCTCAGTTTTTCCAAGTTTCCCTCCTGAGCTGACTGGAGACTTCCCCAGCATAGGCTGCTGGACATTTTCCTGCTGCTTCTGAACACTTCCTCATTTACTTATTCCAGCTAGGAATTATAATAAGCATTTGCTCTGGATAAAAAAGAAAGCGAAGAGCCAAAATTCATAATGCGTGGCTCCCTTCGGGGCTAAAGACGTAGGGAGGACCTGGCCCTGTGGGCTTGCTTTTCCTGGCACTTCCAGTTCTGCAGAGGGTGTCCTCGGGCATTTGATCTTCACAGCAAAGATGTGAGTGAGGCAGACAGGGCAGGAGCTGTCCTTCTCATTTTACAGAGGTCAAAACAGAGCATCCCAGAGGGTGACTCCACAAGACCATCTGATTTCATGTTTTGGCTTTACACTGTGAATCTGAATTTCGTATAAGAAAACCCATTGTTTCAGAGGAGAGTATAAACGTTCAAGTAGAGAGCCCAGCTTGATGTTGGGTGTTGCCTCAGTCGGCTTGGGCCACCATAACAAAATACCACAGAATGGGAGGCCTAAACTACAGAAATCTGTTTCTCACAGTTTGGAGGCTGATTTGGTCCCTGGGGAGAGCTCTCTTCCTGGTTTGCAGACAACCACCTTCTCTCTGGGTCCTCTGGCTGTGTCTCACCTGAGAAACCTGAGAAACCTCTCTCTTTCCTCTTCCTATAAGATGACAGCACCCCCACCCCCTTATGATATCATTTCATCTTAATTATCTCCTAAAGACCCTACCTTCAGATACAGTCACACTGGGGTTAGGATTTCAATATTTGAATGAGTGGGTGGGGAGACACAATTCAGTCCATAGTAGGTGTGTCTAGGAAGTACCAGCCTGGCTTCTAAAGTAAATTCACTTTGTAATCTTAGTAAATTCACTTTCGTCCAGGTGGTCAGGTCCTCAGACCGAGGGCTCACAGCTCAGCCTTGTCTATGCTTCAGTGGCTGCTGACATACCTTACCCAAGTCCAAAGTTACACATTCTTAAGGTAAACTAATTATACTGTAGCCAAATCTTACAGCCCTAGGAGGTAGCAACTCTATCTCCAATCTCATCTATTAAGTGCTGATTTATATTTACTCTCAGAGAGTCAACTTACTTCTGTTTCTTATGGGACATCTCACTGTCACTTCCATGTATCCCCTATATATGGACCAAGAGAGGTCTTCTCATCCTCAGGGAAGCTGGATTTTCCGCCCCTTCTCTTTGCTCCAGTTTTCTTACTGTTTTTGAGAATCTCATTGATATCCATGAACTCTTCATTTTTTTATGTCAGAGAAGACAGATGCTACACTTTTTGCGTTATGTTAATGTAGGGTTCTTGCTCATTGTCTTCAGGAAAAGTCAGACTCAGAAACTTGTTATTTCCATTTTAATTTAATAACAGTTTTTTGTGGGGAGACCTATTCCTGGAGACAGAAGGAAACTAACAGAGGTAGCTTTCTTATCTTAATAAACATTTCCCAAAATTCTCTCTGAAATTCTCACTTTGGTTTTCTTATATTGCCTGTAAGCACCCTGATTTCAGATTCTACTTTGATAAATGTGAAATTCGTTGGACCAGTTATTTGTTCATTAATTCAGCAAACATTTGTTAAGCATGCTCTATGTTCCAAACACTGTGCTATGAAGCAAGGAAAGCCTTTGTCCTCTGAAAATATAAGCTATTGTGAAAGCTAGACAAGTGAACAAGCTGCTACAAACATGTGAAAAAAATGCTATGATAAGCATTACACAAAGTAGCCTAGGAACACTTGGGGATATAGGTGGAATGCACCATTCATTAAGAAAAGGGATATAAAAGGAGGATCACATTTTTTACTCCAACTGTGGGCAAGGGATGATTAGTTCAGTTTTGACAACTTGAGTTAATTGCAAGTGGTTATGGAAATGTCCAATAGACAATTAGTTATGCGGCTCCTCTTGAATTTAGGAGAAAGATCTGGCTGGAGATAGCAATCCAGGAAGCATTAGCTTATGTAGCAGTGAAAGCTCTGAGAGTAGGTGAGGTCACTCAGGCAGAGTATGTAATATGAAAATATAGAGGAAAGAGATGGGAGAAGAAGGTACATAGTCCACACAGGGGGGGCACTGGAGACAGTAGAAGCAGGTCAAGAGGCAAGGGAGTAAAGTGAGAGAGCATGGAGCCTGATGTGGAAACAAGAGTGAAGGGAACACAGATGGGGTTGACCGGCTGGAGAGAGGGGTGGGATTTAGAACTGGAGGTGCCAGTCTGGTTGAATGGTGGCTATATTGGGGTGATCTGGAAAAACGGAATGTGGTCAACCGGGTGGGCATTTGAGTCTAAGATTTCAGAGATGGAGCGATTCTAGGGAGTAATTAAACTGAAGTTGTGGTCTTGAAAGATCAAGTGTTATGAGACTAAGGTGGCCCATGGATGGCCTTAGGCATGGAGATACAGGTCCTCCAGAGGAGCTAGTGCTCTAAGTGCCTGAGTTTGAGACGAATGTGCAGTGAGGTCAGAGATGAGAATGACAACGAAGGACTTGAGGAAGTATTAATGACTTGGAAATAGAAATGGGAGAGTTCTGAACACAAGCAGAGCTTGGAAATATAGACCAGCTTCTACCCCAGATAGACTACCCTGAGAAAGTGGTAGTCTCAGGGAGAGCCTAGTGTCCTTCAGTGCAAGGAAAGCAGGGGACATAGAGGGCAGGGAACCTCTTTGAATAGGTTGGGGATAATAAAGGGGTTTGTTTATCATCAAGTGGGGAGCGACAGCTGGCAGTAAGTCTCAAGAAAAAAGAAAATGGTGGGAAATTGGATTTGAGGAGCAGAGTAGGGGAAGGGACAGGTGATAGAGAGAGTTGAAATGTTGAGAATCCCCAAGCATTGTAGCAGGATTGCTTGGAATTAGGAGAAAACTCGGGTTATAATTGGTGCCTCAGGTCTGGTCATTGCCCACCACAGTGGCCTTTGCTATTCTTTCTCCCTCCATGGGGCAAAAGTGAAGACAACTGGAACGCAGGGAATTCTGGGGCTTTTGTTTCCTCCCAGGGGAGTAGTGTTCCATGCTAACCTAGTAGGAATATCTAAAAGTACTAAGTGTTAATCTGAAGTTTTAAGACCATAAACATTTTAAACATGAAGCACTTCTCAACTCTTAGCCTTTGCCACACTCTATAACTGAAATCAGATACGAATGTGCTTCTGTGAAAATGGTTTTCCAAAGATTTATATAATTATAAATCAATTATAATTTAAAAATATATGTATAATGTAATTTTTTTCCCCTAAAAAGATACATATAGTGGTTTCATAACAAGGGAAAAGAATTCTGTCAGTATGAACATAAGGCCTATTTGGTCTAAATTGGCAAATCAGCACAGAACATTTCTCCCTTGCTAGAGGATTAGAAAGACTTAAAATAGTTACTCCGATTGTCAAGTCAGGAACATTTCTGTGCCGTATACAAAAGGTTCACTAGCCTACTCACAGTGACTTTTACATCATCCTCCCTTTGTCATCCAGATCCACTCTGATATCATTGCGTGAAGCTAAGAATTCTTTGGGGGAAAACCCCAATTCCCTCACAACAGATGAGAGCTTACTCCCCAGAGGAATGGAGCCGAGGGTTCTTGAGTGACGAGCCAATGACTAATCCGCTGAGGACACTTCTAGTTTGTTAATTCTGACCCCTGGGGGTTGCTTTCTGCAAATGCATCTACAGGTGAGGGCAGGACACGCCTAGCTGTACACTTTGGCCGGCACGCCTTTGAAAAGAACCTTCACTGAACTGGAGCAAGAATGTGGAGCCATTTATCACCAAGCCAAAGAGAAAGGGGGTATTCAAAGGTACCTAAATGCAAACGCAAACCCATTAGAAAATAAAACAAAACAAAGGGCTTTGAAATTTACTGGAAATTATAACCCAGAAAATGATGCATTATTCACTAACTCATGAAAATGTCATTGTCAGTTTTATTCATAAAAGCCAAATGACTGGTAAATAAAGTACTTTTTTCGTTAAAGTCTTTGTTTGTTTGAGGCTTATGTTCTCGTAGGAATGATGGGGTTTAGATAATAGGTAGATCTCATTATCAATTGAAGAGTGAGGGCAGGAATAAACAGAAAATCCTAAAACAACACATAAGTTACCCATGAGTTACATCTAGGCCAAAGACGCATTTCATTTGGTCCCTCTAGTAATAATTTAACAGTGCTTGTGTAGAATTCTAGTGTATAGAATGTATTTAACCTGTGCCGTATCAATGGACATTTAGACTGTTTCCAGTATTTTGTTCTTATGAACAATGTAGCAGCGAACATCATACATAACCTTGAATTTGTGCCTAAGTGTCTAGAAGTAGAGTTGCTGGTTAAAAGCAAATGTACATGTCTAATGGAAAATATATGATCAAATTGCCCTCAAAACCACTGCACCAATCTATGCTCTTTCTAGCAGTGAATCAAATTGTTTCTCCTGCAGCTTCAACAACATGACTGTTATAACTTAAGTCAGCTAATCTAATACTTGCAAAATGATAATTTCTTACAATTTAAATTTATTTTATAAAGCAATTAAATACTTTCCCTAGTCATTTGTATGTCCTTTGTCCATTTTTCTATTGAAAGGTCAGCTCTTTTTAAATTGATTTTTAAGAGCTCTTTCATTTGTGTTGCAAGTGTTTCTCTGTATTTGTTATTTGTTTTTTGACTTCATAAAAATTTGCCCAAACATTTGCTTTTAACTTTTTCCTCAAATGTATGCTTTTAACTTTTCCCTCAGATATTTGCTTTTAATTACAGTTAGCAATTTGTAATGCCTTCAGAATATTTTTTATCCTAGAAAAACATTCCACACTATTACATATATATGGGGATTTAGTTAATGATAAAGGTAGCATTTCAAATTAATAAAGAAAAGATATATTATTAACTTATTAATAACTATTTTTGGAACAACTTCACAGTTACTTGGTAAAATAAAATCTCTAATTCACCTCATATCAAATTTAAATTCTACGTGGGTTAAAGATTTCAATCTAAAGAATGAAAGAGAAGAAAAATATGAATGAATATTTTTATAATATTGAGGGAATTCAGAACAATTTATATTCATCCCTTTCTGCATGAACCTCATTTCATTTTACTTAAAGTGGCTTTCTTTGTAAATTTTCATATATGGTAGGGCTAATCATCCCTGATTACTTTTATCTTTCAGTTTATTACACATACATTATTACACATGCATTGTTTTTTAATCCTCACCTGAGGATATTTTGTCCGTTGATTTTTTTAGAGAGAGTGGAAGGAAAGAGAGAGAGAGAGAACATCAATGTGAGAGAGACACATTGACTGGGTGCCTCCCACATTCACCCAGCCTGGGCCACGGATAAACCTTCAACCCAGGTACGTGTCCTTGACCAGGAATTAAACCTGCAGCCCTTCAGTGTGCAGAACGATGTTCTAACCATATAGCAACACTGGCCAGGGCTACACATGCATTCTTATGAAAGGTTTTTGAATAGAAGACAATTACTCGACATAATAATAATGATGTTGATGCTAGTGCATTTATTCCATGCTTATTAAATGCCAGGCCCTGTACTAAGTGCTTTAATTTTATCGGTCAACTTAATTTCTGCTGTGTTGTAAATGCTTTTCTTATCATTACCATTATAAACTTGAGAAAATAAGAGAATGAGGTGCTTATCTCCTTGTCTTCTGTATTTCTCAGTTTAAATTTCCAAGACAAGGTCTCATCAACTTTCCACGTCAGGAAACAGAATTGGCTCCTACTCAGCTATAGTCGGGTGAGGTCACAGTATCTTGGAACAAAGCCGGGCTCCTTAGCTTGGGCTGTATGGGACGGGCACATGGGCCTCCCGTGAATTAAACATGTGGGCAGTGCTTTCTCTGTTTCCTTTAATGTCTGCTCTTGGGAAAGAAACACATGTCTACTTTGGGGTTCTGAATATGAGCAAATGAACTTCATCAAAACTTCTTGAGGGCAGAATCACCCTGTCATTAGGGACACAGATGAATTCATATGGGATCAAGGATTTTTGCCATATCAGTGCAACTAAAAAAAATAGTATTTAACAAGTTCACTAGATTTGCTGGGCAGTCAAACTTCCCAGTGAGCTTTATCTGGTTGGTCTATCAAAGATGTAATTTTCAGGTTTAGTAGTGGGTGTGATATTAGGGTAAGTAGTTGAAGCATTAGAGGAAGATGAGAAAATATAATAGATACGACAGATGCTGAAAATAGATGACATTCACACCCTGAGAATGAAGAGTCTTCATAATCATCTTCTAAGAGAAAATGTTTTTCTGAACCTCTGCTAAAGAGAAACTTCATTGTTTGCTTTAAAAGAACACCCCATTAATTCTGCAGTGTAGAAAAGCAGTTGGGGTTTTGCATTTGTCTGTGAATGTCTCAAATATTTATGCATAATATTGGTGGATTTTAAGGTGTTAGTATTACATGTGTTTTTGTAAGCGCTATCTAAAGAAAATCCACCTGCTAAGGGGATTTAAAAACACCTGGATCTTTTAATATCATAAAGGATTAAGTCATTTCCCCCCAGAGCCTCTGGCTTATGTTTGAAAGCTTCTTCTGCTGTTTTGGCTTAGCGTTGTTCTTACTTTCAGAGGACACAAATTTCTCACTGAACAGAGGTCTAAAAGCTAGTGCATTAGAGGGCTTGCCTGTTGTTTATACCAGGACAGCAAGCTGGAGGAGATGACAACAGAGAGCAGAAGACCTCACATTTGGGTGATTGTTTAATATTTGCATTTTATTCAAATTCGCAGGAGCTACTGGGAATTAAACATGAAAGGAAAGTTTTGGGAAATTAACTGAAAACTGATGCTGACAGACACCTGTCATAATCTGTCTTCTAGCAAAGTCATTTGTGCTCTGCCCCCTCATTAGACTCGAAGGTCCTTGAGACTTGTATCTAAGTTATCTTCTTCACCCCCACAGTGTTTCATATAGTATTCAATAATCACTGTGCCAAGTGGAATTTTACTCAAAGACAAAAATTTCTATGTCTAAGAAACTAGGATCCCATCAGCATAGAAATCTGAAAACACACACACACACACACACACACACACAATTAAACACAACATAAGCTGGGGAAAAGGCCATCTTAGTGTGGCAAACTCTTACTGCATTCAAATAATATATAATTGTTCCAGTATCCATTATTGAACGTTTCCAGATTAAGACTATCTCAGTCAGAGCTCTCTAGGGGAGCTTTGGAGACAACCCAATGTGAAGTATAACCCGAGGGCAGGCTACTATCTTAGTAGAAAAATGGTCAGAACCCAAAAGAAAAGCCTCATGGGTTTTTGTTTGTTTTTAAGATAGTAATGGAGATTGTTTATTCATAAAAAATTTAAAAAACAGAACAAATCAAACCAATTTGACATGTAAGCAGTTGTAATACTCAACTTTTCTTTAAATTTTCCATAAAAATTTTAAAGAAAATTTCATGTAGTAGCCAACTTTAAGATTTTATCAAATCAGGAGCAAGTCAGGGATGCTGGCTGTGTTAGCTTCCTACTTACAGATCACAGAAAAGTTACTCTGGCTTTGAAAAATGTTTAAAAAGCTACATACTATGAAGACAAAAATATCCAAATCAGAAATGAAAGTGAGGACATTACTATCAACCACAGAAAAATAGAAAGGATTAAAAGAGAATACTATGAACAATTGTATGCCCCCAAAATTAGCTGGATAGTATAGACAAATTCCTAGAAACACAAATTACCAAATTGCATCAAGGAGAAATAGAAAATCTGAACAGAGGTGTAACAAGTAAAGAGATTGGATCAGTAATAAAAACCCTCCCAACAACAAAAAAGTTCACAGCCAGAAAGGTTTTCTGGTGAATTCTACCAAACATTTAAATAAGAATCAACACCAATCTTTCTCAAACTCTTCCAAAGAGCAGAAGAGGAGGGGACATTTACTGACCCATTCTGTGCAGCCTTATAGTTTTTACCCACCACTTTTCTCTTCCTCCTTTCTATTTTTTTGGAGAGCTCTTCTCCCCCCCACAAAAGTTATCTTTTTAAAAAATATATATTCTTATTGATTTCAGAGAGGAAGGAAGAAGGAGAGAGAGATAGAAACATCCATGATGAGAGAGAATCATTGATCGGCTGCCTCCTGCACGCCCCCTACTAGCGATCGAGCCAGCAACCCAGGCATGTGCTCTGACTGGGAATGGAACCGTGACCTCCTGGTTCATAGGTCAATGCTCAACCACTGAGCCTCGCGGGCCAGGCACAAAAGTTATCTTTGCAGTTCTTCCCCTCACACTTTCCAGTCACTGGTTTCAGATTTTCAGAAGGCCGTGGTATTTAAAAATCTGCTGATATTCAAGTGCCTAAGGCATCAGGCAAAGAGAAGTTAATAACCTTAAATTGAGGCACTTAAAAGCCTGCATGGAAAGAAGAAAAGGACCTTTTGATTTGGCAAAACTGTAAAATAGTCATCAGTACCATATCGTTTTTAAAAATGATGCTATTACTACTTGGTTATACTTTTCCTTTGTATATGACTCATTTATCACTTACTGTGAAATTGATAGGATCAGATAACCTCATTTCAGAAATAACAACAGGGAGAAATGAAAGCAGGGAGAAAGAAACTCATTTGTACAGCATTACTCTTGCCTTAAATTAAGATGTGATTTTTTTAAACTCAGCATTTGCAATGAAGAACCAAGCCTGAGATGATACCAGTAGAGAAGAGATATACTCTATTAGTGCCAGAGTCTTAGTTCAAGAATAGAAAAAGAAACACCCAGAAAAAAACACACACAGGAAACACAGTAATTACTATATTAATTTTGTCTCTTCAAGGGAGTTAATCTTAGCTGAAAATCTAACTCAAGGTTGGTCTTAGGGAAGATTGTTGATTCCTGGAGTTGTTGTCAGAACTGGAATGGTTTAATGAAGTACCTGATGGATGTTCCTTTTTTTAATGGCCAAAAACTAGAACAGCTTTTCACCTGGTGTTATTACACAGAAGTCACAACTACAAGCAAGAGAGAAAAGTTGACTTAGTAAATTCTTGTTGACTCTTCTGATATTAAAGTTTAATGATAGGTGCATTGATGTTTCCTGGTATTATCTTTGATTTACTTTTTTAATATAAAGGTTTTATTGAAATATAATTCACATACCATACAATTCAGACTTTTAAAGTGGACATTGTTAGTACATTCACAGAGTTTTGTAACCATTATCACAATCAATTTCAATACATTTTAATCACCTCAAAAAAGAAGCACCATAACTACTAACAGTCATTCCCATTTCCTTCCTACCGTTCCCCACCTCAGGTTTAGGTAATCACTAATCTACTTTCTGTGTCTATAGATTTGCCAAATCTAGATATTAAATATAAAGGAGATCATGAAATATGGATTTTTTTGTGACCTGCCTCTCACATAAACTTAGTATAATGTTTTCAAGGTTCATTTATGTTGTAGAATATATCAGTACTTCATTCTTTGTTGTTGTTGTTGTTAATACTCACCTGAGGATATTTTTCCCATTGATTTTTTTTTTAGAGTGGAAGGGAGGGAGGAAGTGAGAGAGAGAGAGAGAGAGAGAGAGAGAGAGAGAGAGAGAAACATCAATGTGAGAGAGACACATTGATTGGTTGCCTCCCACTCTCGCCCCAACCAGGGGCAGGAGAAAGAACCTGCAACCCAGGTACATGCCCTTGACCCAGAATTGAACCCACGGCACTTCGGTGTGTGGGCCGATGTTCTAGCCACTGAGCACAGCAGCCAGGCGCATACCACATTTTAATCCATTCATCGATTGGTGGATCTTGTTACTGGTGTTGGGGTTCTTGGGTTCTCCAAGATAGAAACCCTGGGGAAATTTCCAAACAGATTTTATTGAGCTAATGCTCCAGCACAAGGGAGGCAGGACAGAGGAAAGGATGGTCCTCCGAACTGGTTTTGGGGGCTGGCCCTCTTTGGATGCTTTTATAAGATGGGGGCAAAGTGGGCTTGTACGAAAAGATGGGCTTTTTGAAAATGGCAGGCTTGTGGAATTTTCCATGCCAGGGTAGGAAAAGCAAGCCATTAGAAGGGAGATAAAATCCTGCATTTTTAAATTTATTTTTTAGCAGGGCGTGGAGGGGTGGTGACATTCTTGCCGTCAGCTTATCCTTCTGGCCACCTGGTCTTAACTTGCCTTCCTGGCCACCCGATGTTTTTCTATTCCAGGGCCAAGTCCCTATACTGTCTCATTGTGTTGTGCCTACTTTTTGTTTACTGTGAATGATGCTGCTATAAACATTTTGTACTAGTTTCTGTGTGGCTATAGATTTCCAGTTCTCATATACTAAGAGCGGAATTACTGGATCATATGGTAACATGGTGTTTAATCTTTGGAGCAACTGCCAGACTTTTCCAAAGCAGCCGAGCCATTTTACATTCTCACCAGTAGTGTATGATAAATCTAATTTCTCCACATCCTCAGGAACACACATTTTTCTCTTACTGATTATAGCTATCCTAGTGGGGAGCAAGTGGCACCTCACTCTGATTTAAATTTACATTATGCTTTTGATTTACCTGTCCCTGATGGCTAATGGTATTGAACATATTTTCCTGTGCTTATTGACTTTAATATTTCCTTTGGAGAAATGTCTATTCAGATCATTTGCTCATTTTTTTAAAACTTTAGTGTTATCGTGGACACTATTACAGATGCCCCCACCAGCTTCGCACACCTTGTTCCAGGCCTGCTCCTTTGGGTCCTTTGCTCATTTTTAAATTGAATTCTCAATTCTACTTCATTATTCTATATGTCTATTCTTATGTATCACATGGTCGTGATTACTGTAACTTCGTGTGTAGTAACATTTAAAATCTGTGAGACCTTCAACTTTGTTCTTTTTGAAATTGTTTTAATTATTCAGGGTCCTTTGCATTTCCATATTAGGATCGGTCAATTTCTACAACAAAGAAGCCAGCTGAAATTTAGATGAAGATTGTGTTGATTCAGGAGATCAATTTGGGGAGTATTGCCTTCTCAGCAACATTGTCTTTGATCCATGAACACAGATGCTTCTTCAGATATTTTAAAATGTCTTTCAACAATATTTTGTGGTTTTCAGAATACAAGTTTTATACTTCTTTTGTTAACTTTATTCTTTTAGGTGTTATTATAAATGGAATTTTTCAATGGGGGAAATAAAGAGACATATGTAATACTTTCAAAAATAAAGATTTTTTTAAAAAAGAAAAGGAAAGAAAGAAATGGAATTTTTCTTTATTTCATTTTCAGATTGTTTATTGAAAATGTATAGAAATATAATTGAATTTTGTATAGTTGATTTACTTTTCCTCTACGGTAACATGCTGGTAACAGAAAACAACTACAAGAAATACTGTTTGTTCTAAATAGATTATGCTCATGAAATAGCACATTGTAGCCCAAGCAGTGACTTTCTTTTTGTCTTGAAGACTAAAATATCTGATAAAAAACAGATGCATAATGTAAAGGCTTTAAAAAAATATCATATCAATCTCATAGATGGCTTTTGGTGCTCAAGTACTCCTGGAATAGGTGAATAGCGTTGTCTATTATATTTGTACTTCATTTTCTCCAGCAATAGCTAACAATTAAGAAACAACTGCACGCTAATTCTCTTCCTCCAGGTCTTGACACAGACGTCAATTCTTTGACCCATCTATGCATGGCTGTCCTACTGCATTTACTTAGTAACACATCACCTAGTTAATTGCCTTGATCACACATTACAATCTGTAATCATCTCATTTGTTTGCTGTCTATCTCTGCCATATCATGTAAATTTATGAGAACAGGGATTTCTCCCTGTATTTTTTTTTACTACAGAATCTACAAGGACTAATACACACTAGTTTTTGGTGCACAAGTGAATCAATGGATTTCCCAACTACAGAGTATAACATAGACAACTACTAAACATGCGAAGCAATAAACAAATGACACTGACATCACACTTGTGTGTGAATTGTAGAAATCAGTGTCACCCCAATGATTTCAGTGTCACGCCAATGAATTCAAAAAAGAAGGGAAAAAGGAATTGTACAGATATGATTATGATGGGTAAGAAAGACTCATTAGCTAAATGCTTCAACTCCTTATATGAGTCTCAAAGTTAATTTCCTATAAAAATGATTAGTTAGGCCCTAACCGGTTTGGCTCAGTGGATAGAGTGTCGGCCTATGGACTGAAAGGTCGCAGGTTCGATTCCAGCCAAGGGCATGTATCTTGGTTGCGGGCACATCCCCGGTAGGAGATGTGCAGGAGGCAGCTGATCGATGTTCCTCTCTCATCAATGTTTCTAACTCTCTATCCCTCTCCCTTCCTCTCTGTGAAAAATCAATAAAATATATTTAAAAAAATGATTAGTTAGTCCATACCATGAACCTTCAGAGTTGCCCTTCAATAGTTGAACTTTGTGGCCACCGCAGAAAAGTTCATAAGAGGATTTTAAAAAACCTGAGTGCATTTAGGTCTTAGTAATTCTAATTGTCACATTATCAGTCTTTGGATGATTAGTCCAGTTAATTAGACACTTTGAAATCTTTCATTCTATTGTGCAGTTTCTATATCCAGGTCTGTGTAACTTCAAAATATTCTCAAGTAAATTAGCATAGTTGGTAAAGACCAAATATTTCAAGAATTCAAAATATGCCCTACATATTTCACTGAGATAAATGTAAAATTTGTAGAGAGGTCCAGGAAATTTGAAGAAAAGGGGATGCAGCATTTAATCATGAATCATTAGTATATTTTACTTGTGATTTGCAGAAACACAGGATTGACGTTAGAAGGCAGGGCCATGAAGAAACCGATGAACCTTTATTAAACTTTGTAGGCGAGAGGATGGTTGCTCTTGCTCACACAAATCCTGCGTTCATTTGGATTGCTGGATCCATTTTCCTTCCAAGACGAGCAAAGGCCTGGAAGCATAACCATCACTCACCAGTGATAAACATTTTAACAACTTGAACTCTTGCGTTTTAGAAAATTTAGAAAGCCAAGTCGATTCAAGAAAGTTTTTCCTAAATACTATTTTAGCCGGATTGATGAGGGAACATGAATTTTCTCTAAAAGTGAACCAGGAAAAGATACAGGCAGGAGCTAAATTACTTTGTCTCTGAAGGATTTCTGAATTCTAAAGATTTCACATGGTTCCTGGCACATGACTGCTTGATCATCATTGGGAGAGAGAGGACATGATCTTGAAAGTAAATTGGGTACTTTCAGCTTTGACCTCATGGCATCCTAAGTGTTGAGGAGGACTCCAAATGGAAATGGACACTGTTTCGGGGGCTTTGCTTAGTAAGGAAGTCTTGAGTAAATGCTGTTCTGGCTCACAGTCCTTCCTATTATCTATCCAAGACTAGCCAATGTTATAGTTGCACTGCCTGTCCTGACCTATTAAATAGGGCCATGCAGTTTCTTCCATATCTTACAATGATACCTTTTTTTCACTTTATGATTTGCTTGATTTTCATCTGCTCTATTGATGTTGCACATGAGGAGGACCTTGAATCCAATATATTGACCTGATGTCTTAAAATGTCAAGAGTTTCCAAGGAAGAAATACCATGGACCTTGTAAGGTAAGTGTCCTAAAGTTAGGGGCAAATGTTGAAGAGGCAGGCTGATTTCTTCTTGTTAACAACCCTGGTGGCTATGGAGATGGAAGGTGGTGGGACAAGAAGAGGATGGTGAAATGTTGCGGTAGAAGAAGGGGTTATTTAGGTAAACCAACCGGTTCCTAATATATCCCTTTAAGCCAACTAGGAATCATCTTCAACCCAGCTTCCATGGCACCTAGGAAATCAAAGTATAGATAATTTCCTAAAATTCTGCAAACCTGATAGTTTTGTTTGGCTTGGTAAGCTCACCCAAAACTGTAAGATCCTACTTATTGAAAAAGATCCTGGAACTGACACCAATATGTACAGCCCCTTTTCAGATCATTTTTATTTTAATCTGAACACAAGTGAATTGAGAATTGAGATACAAATGACTAATAATCAGTAGGCTATCTCCTCTTGTTTCCCAAGGAATCCCCATCACCCATTCTGATATACACTATAGGACTTCCTCCACTTTCTTTGATAGCCAGAACTCACAAATGCTTCAAAAGATCCCCGAAACCGCCTAGGTATATTTTTCTCATAGAACCAGCCAGTAAGGAGAGACTTGATACTAAATTAAACTTAAACAAAATGAGCCCAACACTGCCCTGGGAGTTACAGGAGAGGAGCCTTGGCCTTGACCTTTAAATGGATGGTCTGGGGCAAGGAAAAATCCCCAGGCTGCAGCTCTTGCTTTTTGAGAAGGTGCATATGCAAGTTTCTTGAGAGAGGTTTCCAAGGAAACCATATAACTTCAATTCCTTTTTCTTAACCGTGTTAAGTACGCCGGCTATTGCTTGAAGTTCTCATTTGAAGGCAGGCACTGCTGAAGGAAAGTGCTTGCCTGAAACACACCCACATAGCCAGAAATCATTTTTATGCTTCCTTCACTGAATGTCGGCTGCATAATCAGCTGGGGAGAACTCAATGACCTGGGTTTATTTGTGGGGTGAAAGATAGGGACGATTAACTTCACTTGGTTGATTTGCTTTTATTCCCTGTCATTGTGATGGTTCTTAATGAATGATAGTGATGTTCAGATTGAGGAGTTGTGTCTTGCCACTTTGGTCCTATATACAGTAGACTATGTAGAAAATGTGAATACCAGAGAATGTCTTTATGTATATTTTTTTTTAACATGCAGAGAAATATTTGAGCAAGACAATCACAGAAAACTTGGCCAAATGTTTCCATACCTGTAGGGAGCATAAGGTCAAGCCTCAGATTGACCTATAGACAGGGCCACAAACAAGTCCTAGCTTGGAGGGCAGAGCCCTCTTAGCATACTTAAGCTTCACCTTATAGCCCTCCCTAGTTCCTTCCTAGGTAGCTAATGGGCTGTGGGAGGTGCAGCAAATGCTGCTAAAAAAAGGTGAAACTCACAAGAACATTGTAAACATATTGACCACTACCCTTGTTTTGATCTGACTAAAAAATAAAGCTTCAGCTTGCAGGCTGGGTCTTTCTGTGTCCTTATCCAGGCACAGGAGATCCACCGAGCCCCAGCTGTATTCTCTTGTCAGTCTTCTTTAATCCTTCACCTTCACCACCCCTCCTCAGGTTCACCCTTGGCTGTGCTGGCATGGCACACATACCCACATATTTTCATTCATGCTAAAAGACTCAGAAATGTGGACTTTTATTCTGCCCATGTTTTCCATTGCAATGGGGGTAAATTTTGGGGGTCATGTTTTTGTCATGTGACCCTGATTCCCGGATCATAACTGATTGGCCTTGAGATGGATGTCTGACCAGAGCTGAGCCAATCATAACCTTCAATGCAGTTACATTGATCTGCAAAGATGCTGAGGGTTTAAACTAGACTATCAATCCAGGGGAAAGCTGAGCAGCAGCCCTGCTTAGTTCCTGCTCAACCAGGAGGAAGAAAGCTGGTGTGCAGGGAGAGAGAGATTTAAGCACACACAAGAGAAAGGTAAGAAAGAGGAGCGAGAGTTGGAAATAATTTTGGTGGCTTTTTAGTTCCTGGTTCTTCATCTGGAAGGCTTGGCTGTAGTTCTTGATTCAAACTTTTATGAGATTTATATCTTCCAAATAAACGCCACTATGTTCTTAAATTAGAGTGGTCCTCTGTTTATTCCAACTGACAGGCCTCCTCAAAACACCCAGCTTTGCTAGAATCAGCTTTTGCCACATTCTTTCCAAGTGTCCAGGCCTGTGGGTTGTTGGTCTTGTCATTTCTGACCTACTGGGTGCTGTAGTAGATGTCTGTTTTATGATACCACAAGATTGCTGACCTCCCACACTGGCCATTTGAGGGGTCTCTGTGTGACTGTAATCACATTCTTCACACGATGCGGTTCAGTGATTTGCACAGAATTGCTGCTCCACCTGCTGTGGGAGGTTCTGGTGGAATTGTCAGGCTGCTGACAGAACCAACACTGAGCAGGCTGACTGGAGCAGATTCAGAATTTTCCCTGGGCCTAGGGACACTCAAGCTTAGGGGACTTGTGGGTTCAGAATCCTAGAATTATACATAAGGAACGACCCTTATGCTGAGTTCAGCACCACCTCTTTGTCCAGACGAGGATCATGAAGCCAAGCAGGCTGACTGGTTTGCGCTGGCATGGAGCCAGGCAGGACTCCCACTTCTGGAACCATGTTCTTCTCCCAACCCCATTCTGCCCCTAGCACTTTCTTCATGAAAGAAGGGTTTAGATTTCATTGTAGAGGAGGAAAAGATTCTCTATCCTTTTAAGATTTCTGGCTGGGCCTAGGAATTAAACTGACAGAGAACAAATTAACCGGGGAAGAGTATACACATTTTTACCTGTACATGGGGGACCTTTGCAAAAGAATGTAGACCCAAAGAAGTGACCAAAACAGAAATCTTTTATACCTTCTAATGATAAATGTGTGCAGAAATAACAAAGCTCAGGGGTTAGGGTTAGGGTTAGGGGCAGTAACTGTGAGGCCGTGACTAGGAGATATGTGGGGGAGGGAAGCTGGTGGGAGACAAGGGGTGTTTCAGTATGGCTGTATGCTTGTGCAGATGCATTTTAGAGGCAATGCTCAGCCTCTGGTGATAAGAATGTTCTCTTCCTGGTACAGGCAGGGCACCTCTCTCGAGGGAAAGTGTACGGCCTGTTTTTGGTAGAAAACGGGAAGTCAGAGGACTCTTTCTGCATCTGCTATTTCTCAAGTGCTTTCAGCTCAAAATAAGGAAGCCAAAGTGGCACAGCTCGGAGTGGCATGTCCTAGACTCCTTACCTGGCTTTTCCCTTCTATACTACCTGGGGAATATTAATACAAAAGTACTGATACCACATAGATGACTAAGAATTTTTTATCCTTGTGATGAAATTAAGGACAGATTTTATTTTTAAAGAAAATTGAGGAAAAATATGACTCCATAAGTAATGTGAATGAGTAATTGTTTTTTCCCCCCCAGTAGACCCGTATGTATGGTGTTCCTCTAAGTTTAAGCTAAGTTATCTTAGGCTGCACTTGTTCAGATACCAAATTACGCATGAAAACATGCCAAGGTCACCTGAAGTTATTTAATAATAAAAGATAAATCTAAGTTTTGACTCTGTACCACATGCCCCCTCTAAATCATATTCATCACACAGACGATTCTCAAACTTACTTCTTAAAATATCTCTTCTCTCTTGACCCCGAGATACTCTGTGTGGGGTCACAAACAACTGCTGTGTTCATGTCACACTCATGGCCCATGGTATCAGTCCTGCCTCCATTTTATCTCTTTCTAGTCTACTGTAGGGGTTTCCTTGGCTCTGCGGGAATCCCCCTCCCCTCATTGTCTCCAACAGACTGCCTCTAGAATTTCTTTTCTGTTTTGTAATGGACAGTTTTAAATGTGTATTTTTTTGCCACTTTTATTCTTATTCCCTTTCTTTTAAAAATAGCTCCTGGATTTTCCTTGAAGGAACTTGCCACTTCAGTGAATGGAGTTTGGGGAGGGTTGGCCCCATTAGCTGAGGATAAATCCTACGTTACCCTGGCAAAACATCTGCATCTGCAATGGGTGACCCAAGTTACCCAAGACGATTCAGCCACCAAACTCTTGATGGAAATATTGGGAAAGAAGCAGTCTCTTCTCACAGAGGAGCTTAAGTCAGTGGGATGTACATCTCCAGCTGGCGATGGCCATCTTGGCCACAGATGAAGGGAGCCCCCTTAAGAAGTCAAGAAGGGGAAGTGGAACTGAGATGACATTATTTGTTCCTTGGCATCAGCTGAGTCTGAAGCTACACGCGCCTCTTTACTTCCCAGTTAAGCGAATCAATATGTTTCTTTTTGCTTAAGCCAGTTCAATTGGGTTCTGTCACTAGCCACCTAAAGCATACTGACTCATGCACGGGCATATCGCTGTTGTTCTTAAAAGTATTCATGCCTTTCTATTATATGCAGAATAAATCCAACTCTCTGCTCAGCTTCA
>NW_005871066.1:8885044-8896999 GCF_000147115.1 Myotis lucifugus
TACACGTTGAGATCCTACTTATTCCTCCAAGACCAACACTCAAATGTACCTTCATTAGGAATTCTTCCCTGGTTCTTAGTCAGAATGAACTTTTGCCACCTTTGCATGTTCTTGACTATTTATACCTCTATTTCAGCACATGGCAACCTGTCCAGTCAAGAGATCATCTTTACATCCCTGCTCCTACTCCCAAGCCCAGAACAGGCAACCGTAGATCATGGTCCATCACGGTTTTCCTCTAAGATAATCAAGTGTGAATGTGCTGGTTCCTTCCACTAGATGGTGCTTATTTCTGTTTCCCAAGGTCACCGAGCAGGGCTGAGGGCACACAGTAGACACTGAGTAAAGTTCTGTTGAACAGAGCGGATCTGGTCTCACTTTGAAATACTTTCAGACTTTTCACAGTGATTTCCATATAGATCTTGATGGTATTGAACCCTTTTCAACTACCAGTTTCAGTGAAGGGCTCTCATAGCTGCTATACGAGAGTGGCAGCTCTGGACCTGGGACTGGATTCTCTTAAATGTTTCTTGTAGTTTCCATTTGGCTTGAACTTGCATATTTGAATAAACTAGAAGGTAGAAGAGAGAGAATGAGAAGAAAAAGTGGGATTTCCACTTTATGAAACAGAATTCCAAGAGAGCTCCCTTTCTCTTCTTAACATCATCATCATCGTCATCATTGTCGTCGTCATCATCATCATCATCATCATCATCATCACCGTCAGTGCCCTAATGCCTGCTGGGGTACCTGGCACAGCTCTAAGATCCATGAAAAAAAAACAAGCTTACATTTAAAAGTGAGATTTTCTACATTAGTATGTAAAACACACACGAGCGTTAGTTATATCTTTGTATTTGTATATACACATCAAGCTTTTTGGTCTGAGTTTCCCTGATGAGGCTGAAACAAGCAGACTTTGTACACATAGATTATTCACAAATCTTGGTGGTATTTGTGACTTGGCTGTTTTTAGATTCAACTAACAATGCTAAGCAGCTACTCTGTGCCGGACACTATACTAAGTTCTTTCACACATATGAATTTCTTTGTCTTTTTAAATCTTCAAAACAATTCTAAAATGTATTACTTATCTATGGCTGCATAACTAATCATTCTAAAGTGTTTGTGGCTTAAAATCATAACACTGATTACCTCACAGTGTCCATGGATCGGGAATCTGGGCCTGGCTTACCTGGGTTCTCTGGCTCTGGGTCTCTCAGAAGCTCAACTTGAAAAGATGCATTTCCGAACTCACTTATGTGGTTACCGGCAGAATTCAGTTCCTTAGGGGCTGTGGGTCAGAACCTTCCGCCGGTTCCTTGCCTCATAGACCTCTCCATAGAGACGCTCATGATGAGGCAAGCAGCTTGATGAAGGCTGAGCAGGTGAGAAAGAGCTGGAGAAGGCTATTTTCTTCCAAAATGAGGGATTGTCTTCTCTGTCTTCTGGAACCATGGGTTGGAGAGAGCAGAGCCTAGGGCATGTGAGGGATTTGCAGTGGGTTGTGGCCGGAGGATTTCCCATGAAAGCCCTCGGTAGTTACAGGGCTGGTTGTTTTGTAGCACAGGTGCGTGGTGAAGGGCAAGGTGCCGGGTGGGAGGTGCTAGGGACAAGTATGGCTTTGGCTACCAAAACATCTGGAGATCAGAGGTGCTATTCAGCCACAAGCCTTGCACGTGGCTGGAAATAGTGGGGATCATGGTGGGTGCATCTCTGAAGCGTAGGGACCCATTTTAACTCTGAAGCATAATCACAAGAATTCTGAGTTTGATTGTCTGAACGTAAAACTTCTCCGATGGCTGTTGATCTGCTGTGAGGTAAGAGAGGGGCTGCTGAGATGCTGCTGTGATTCTCCACTCCTTGGTGTATCCCTGTCCCTGTTATTTTCTCTAAGTCAGATCCACAAGTGCATATGGACTCAGATTCAGAGCCCAGCAGGCAGCGAGACTTAATCTGTACTAAGGAGTGAATGCTGAGGGAAAAAATCCAACAGTCGGTAGAAGTGAAAATGAAGCAGTTGGCACCTCCAAAGGGGCTTTTAACTGTGAGTGAGAGAGCTCAGCATGGTCACAGGGGCGGGAGGAGGTTTGCAGAGCTGAGAAGAACTGGGCCAGGTGAGGCATCTGTCACTGGCTGAATAAACAGCAGCCCTGGAGGCCCTCCTGCTCCGAAAGCCTGGCCGCCTGGGGGATAGATCAGGCCAGCCGCAGCGCACAACGGACCGCGGTTGGGTGGGGGCAGCTGAAACAGGAAGCTTCGACAGAGTCGTTTTTATGCCAAGAAGTTCCAACAACGGCTTTGATGCCAGTGCTTGATAATTACTGACTTCTCATGGTTAATCTCTCTTTGAGAAACATAATTTTCTGAGCTTTTAATGAGACTTGATGAAAACTAAAGGATCCAGTGAACATGCAGACTGCATTCCCCCCCAAAATAAAAAGACTTACTTTTTTCCCTTGGTAAGAAATTCAAATAGAAAGCCAAGTTTCCCCAAAACCAAAGAGAAAAATAAATGCAATGTAAAAAAAATCACTATCAACAGTTTGGTGTGAGTGTATCCTCCCAGCCTTTTCATGTGTATACTGTATACAAACCTACATTTTCACTTGAGTGTGACTGTGATGTGACACTGTCCTATAACCACCTCGTCTCACTCCTGCACAGGTCATAGATCTCCATGGTTGTCAATACACTGATGTGTCTGACCTTATCAAGGGCTTCATTGCAGTTCATGGTATACATGTGATTTCATTAACCAGTTCCCTATGAGGGACTTTTAGGCTGTTTCCAACTTTTGGTTATTACAAAGAATGCTGGTAACTTTTTGCCCATAAGTCTTTGCACACTTGTCCAATAATCTCTGAAGGATTAATTCTTAGATGTGGACTGGCTAGACTAGAAGATAGATACCTTCTTAATTTTGATAAAATTTGACAAAATGCCATGAATGAATTTTACTAACTTGCTCTGCTTTCATTAGTATGATAGATTGCTCTTTCTTTCTAAATTATTACCAACTCTGGCATTACCAATCTTTGCTAATCTGATGGTGAAAGGAATGTAAGTTATTTTATTTTGCATTTCTTAGAGCAGTAGTGATTTGGGGTCTACTGTCATATACTTACTAGCCACATGTATTTTTGTGTGAAAATTCTATATTTTCTGATGAGGTATCCATCTTTTTCTTATTGAATTATTAGAGCTCTTTGTATATCAAGAATACTAACACTTTGTCACGTGCAATTAAATCTTTTTGGTAACAGCAGAAAATGTCAAATAGGTTTACTCACAAACACTGTGGGATCCCCCGATGCCCCTCCCCCCAAAAAACCCCCACAAAAGTTTTGGTTATTGACACTTTATTAGGTTTCCTAGGGGTGCCATAACGAAGTATCTCAACCCAGGTGGCTTAGAGCAATACACATGTGTTCTCTCACGTTCTGGGGTTAGAAGTCTGAAAACAAGGCATTGGCAGGGCTTTGTTCCCATGGAAGCTTCTGGTGAAAATCCTTTCCTGCTCCCGCTTCTGGGAGCCCCAGGTGTTCCCTGTAGACTTGTAGACACAGCTCCGTCACCTGGCTTTCTCCCTCATCTTTTGTTAAGTATACAGTCATATTGGATTAGGGTCCACCATGCTGACTTCATCTTAACTTAATTACAGGCGCACCTCAGATGTGTGGGTTCAGTTCCAGACCACCGCTATAAAATGAGTTTCCCAATAAAGCAGGCTCAGTTGGTTGGAACATCCTCTTGTAAACCAGGTTTCAGTTTCGATCTTTGGTCGGTGTGTGTGTGGGAGGCGGCAACGAATTGATATCTCTCTCTCATACCGATATTTCTCCATCTCTGTCTCTCCCTCCCTCCCTCCCTCCCTCCTTTCCTTTCTAAAAAAAAATCAATAGAAACATCTTTGGGTGAGGTTTAAAAAATTGCAACATCTGTGAGGCACAATAAAATAAGGTATATCTGTACTGCTGCAAAACCTATTTCCAAATAAGATCACATTCACAGACATGGGTTAGCATTTCAGCACAATTCAACCCACAGCAGTCCCCATTATTAAGTGTCTGCTATCACCAGCAAAATGTGTTCTTTAACGACTGGGACTAGATGAGCCGTTTTCCATATTCTGACCTGAAGCACTTTAACCAGTGTCTGGTAGGTAGTGGCCCCTCCAAAAAGATTTCTTGAAAGAATTTGAGTTTCAGGACTATGTGCCCATTCAGACATTAAAAGATGTATACAAGAGAACACAAGAGATCAGATTTTCTTTCACTTAAATCTACATTTAACAATTTGTAATTAATATACAAGTGCAAGTGGCGATAACTGGACCGTCCAGAAGAGGGAACGGCTCAGCTGTCTGAATGGGGCTTGGGCCAGGCGAGTGCTTTGGGTGCCCCAGCACTTGCCCTGCAAACAGGCCTAAGAATATGCAGACACACTCCCAGACTAGAACCGAACTTATGACCCAGAATTGGTAGGTTGAATTAAGTAGAAAATAAGACAGCAGAGCCTGTAACAATCTAAATGTATTTTATTTCTTATTCATATTGTAAAATACAATTGACATTTATTTCATAGTCACATAGAGCCAAGCTTATCAAATAAAGGTCAGAATTTGCTTCAGAGACTTACTTTCTAAGTTATTTTTTGTACTTGCTTCAAAAGATAATTTCCAATGACATAGGACTAACAGCCTCCAAACTATGCTGCAGAATTCCCGTATTTAAGCTTTTAAAAAATAACTTACCTCCTGTAAAGACATATCTGACAAAACATCTATCCTTCATTTCCTTAGAGGAATATTTCATTACTGGGCACGGTCTTTGTAATGAAACGTATATTCCTCTGTGAGGGATAGAACATGACTGTAAAAGATGAGTTGTCAAGAAAGAGTGTTTTATCGATACCGTATGAGTCAGGGGAAAGGCTCAATGGGCAAAGAAGCAGTTCCATCTACACCAGGGGTCCTCAAACTACGGCCCACGGGCCACATGCAAATACAAACACTGTATTTGTTCCCGTTTTGTTTTTTTACTTCAAAATAAGGTATGTGCAGTGTGCATAGGAATTTGTTCATAGTTTTTTTTTAAAACTATAGTCCGGCCCTCCAACGGTCTGAGGGACAGTGAACTGGCCCCCTGTTTAAAAAGTTTGAGGACCCCTGATCTACACCTTCAAAGGCGTGCAGGGCTTTTTCGAACCCTGTATGTTAGAACCACCCAGAGTACTTAGGGAAATACTGACGCCTGGGCCTCATCCCAAACGAATTAACTTATAGCCTGAGATTGGTGCTCAGGCAGCGTATTTTACTTTATTTATTTACTTATAAAATATATCTTTATTGATTTCAGAGAGGAAGGGAGAGGAAGAGAAAGATAAGAACATCAATGATGAGAGAGAATCACTGATTGGCAGCCTCCTGCATGCCCTAAAACCTAGGATCGAGCCCACAACCGGGGCATGTTCCCTAACCAGGAATCGAACCGTGACCTCCTGGTTCATAGGTCAACGCTCAACCACTGAGCTACACCGGCTGGTCCAGGCTGTGTATTTTAAAAAGTGTCCCTGGTGATTCCTATTTGTACCCAGAGTTAAAAACTACAGAGCATTTGCATACACAGAAGGAAGGTTTGGGCTACACCAAACCAGGTATCTACTTAGAAATATTTAAATTTAATATATATTTATATCTAATATAAGCCGACACTGTTAACAGAGTTATTCCTTTGTAAAGTATTACCTATAAGTAATTTTAAAATATTTTATAAATAACGATGTTTCTCTGAGGTTAACCAACACTTCCAATAAATAGCAAAGTAATTAAGAGATGAAAACAGTTTTTGAAAAAGACATTTCAATTGTTTTTTGAAAACCTGAAGAATGTGTTCAAAGTGTAAAAGTTCTTTAAACTGAGAGGTGGATGGGACAAGTAGTGTTCTTCCTAACTCGGGTACTTTTTAGATAGCAAATATCTTCTTCCATTAATAAAAAAGAAAGAGCAAAAGCTTCTCAGATCAAAATTTAAAACCAACGTATTTGGAAACTAATCCATAATTTCTAGAATGTCTCCTTTAATAATATACTTAAAAAAACAAAACTTCTTCAAGTATCTTTACAAATAAATGCCTAAAATCCAAGTAATCCTAGAGGAGAAATTCTTTCTCAACTGATTTTTGAATCTAGGGTAAAGGGGTTCTTGAAAATTTCACAACTCTGGGTAAAAAGCTGTGGGAGGGTGGCAAGAAGAAGACGAGAGGCAGGGAGAAAGGGAGGGAGAAAAATATGAAGGCAAAAAAAAAATGAGTCCCTTTAGTTGCTTCTTGGTTCTATGCTGGACAAGGCTATAATAGTTGTACTTAATAATTCACTCTGTGGACAGAGTGGGGACAAATGGTCTCATCTCTATTTTCCCCTATTTATAATCTTGGAACCAGCCCAGCAGAGAAGGGCCAAGGCACTAAGGTTCAGATTTTCCATTTTTGTGTTTGTGCGTCTCAGCTGTACACTGTAAAGGACCTCATTGCAAAAGACACGGAAAAGACGAACTCGCTTTCCTTCCTTTTAGTGCGTCACTGGCATCTGCAGGCGACGAGGGGATGTTTGAAAATACCGTGAGGGGATGAGACAAAGACTACAATGAGCGCATTATTTTCTGTAAAGAGCTTGAGGAACACAAGGATAACCAACATTGAGAGTAAACCCAGATGAAAATAGATGTCACAAATTATTCCAAAGAATTTCCAGAGGCACTCAATAATAAGATAGTCAAAACATCAGGCACAACAAGGAACTGAGTAGTCTGTTTAAACAGAGAATATTCTCCAAAATCATTGAGACAAATGAGATAGAAACAAGTCTGCAAATAGGCCTAGAACCGAACTATCCTTAAATAATCAGACATGCCAATATTTGTCTCCAGTGAAGAGTTCAGCTAGGAAAAGAGCTGTATTTCTGAGGTGCCAGCTTTCATAATGTCCTATGAGAATTTAAATCCAAGGTTGATGATTGACATGCTAACTTAAAGCTTTGGAACACTAACTTGTTTTTCTAGCCCAAAGCATTAGGCTGAATGTTTCTCTCCTTGCTTGATGCCAAGAACAAGATGCAGGAACCAGTTAAACTGCACAGTCCATCCTTTGTCTCTGCAAACTTCAATCTGATCAAGAAAATACTTTTTAGCATCCTCCTCATTCTTCCCCACGGTCAGGGCATCCCGAATATATTCAATATCTTCTTTGCTTGTCAACTGGGGCATTCCCGTCATCAGCATCATGGAGAACAAGATGATCAGAAGGTTCGTGTGATGACGGAGGGCCAGATAAGCCTTAGTGCAGACTTCCTGAATAAAGAAAAACATGCTGTTACCGTGGTTACGGTAGCTAAATAGGCTAGAGATACTGGGTACTGGAATTTACATGGCATCACTCTGTCTGTGGGAAGAAACCATCATAAACAGGTAGGGCCCCTGACTCAGATGCAAAGTTAGATGAGAACAGAAACTGTTTTTGTGATCTCTTAAGCACCTTAGTGTAGATACATATATCCAGGTGTGCTCACGGAAAGCTAAGTGATACGGTGAAGGTTCATCTTATTTCTTACTCTATATTTTCACTTCAGCTCTTTCCTGGGCAAGTGAGGGTGGACATTTATGCAGTCTCTGAAGAGCAATGAGTCACTTTTGAACACAGTACTTGAATCAATAAACGTTATATGAGCATAAATAATCTTTGCCAAGAGCTAATGAAATCCAAAGAAATGATGGAAACAATGTGTTTGAGATTTCGTGTTCGTCTTCACAATTTGTCCTATTCTAAGAAAATCGATGTGTTAGCTTCTCATCGTCTCTCAAAATTGTTGGATGAACTTTGGAATTTTAATACATATTCTGAATACCGAGTGAAAGAGAGGGCTTTAAAAAATGCTATGGCTGCAGATAACACAGGTGCTGCAGGTGAGTTAGATCATACAGGTGAGTTAAACCCACTTATTAAGCAACAGGCATGCTTATGCCAATTAAGTTATTCCAAAACAGTGGTTCTCAACCTTGGCTGCACATTAGAATCACCTGGGAATCTTTTTAAAATCCTGATTTCTGGGCCCCATCCTCCGGAAATTCTGTTTCTTTGTTACTAATGTTGTGGCCTCACCCCATAACAAAGAAACAGAATTTCCAGAGGATGAGGCCCAGAAATCAGGATTTTAAAAAGATTCCCAGGTGATTCTAATGTGCAGCCAAGGTTGAGAACCACTGGCTTAGAAAAAGAGGCAAGTTCCCAAGTTCATAACATGAGACTAACCCAACCTTAATATCATAACTTGGCAAAGATAGAGTGTTAAGGAAAACTGAATTTAACAATAATAAACATAAATATTTCAAATACAATACTGACTAACATGTTAAAAGACTAATACACTATAGCCAAATAGGGATTGTTCCAAAATTGCAAGAGTAGTTCATCGTAAATTACTGTTGATTTTATAAAAGTAATATGTAAGAATATGTAACTGAAATGTAATGATGTGAAGAATTATCGGATATTATCAGTTATAATCATTCTGAATAAGGAGTATAGGAAAAAGAAATGAAATATAAAATCAGAAAAGTAAAGATAAAATTGCTAGTATTTACAAATAACTATAAAATCAGAAAAGTGAAGATAAAATTGCTAGTATTTACAAATAACTTAATGTCTTCTTGGAACACCAAAAGCGAGGAAAAACTAAAATACTATTATAACTCGTTTTTATAAGTTAGCACTTAATAAAATTAATAAGTGGAATGCTATCAGGAGGAGCCACCAGTTAGAAAGTATAGTGAATAATGGACAGAAAGTCATGATTTCTGTGATAGACACATGCACAAAACATGCAGAACCCATATTTAAAAACTGTAAAAATTTACTGAGGCACATAAAAGAAAACTTTGCATATTCCTAATATGCAAATAGACTGAACGATGGAACAACCGAATAACCAAACAACCGGTCGCTATGACATGTGCTGACCATCAGGGGGTACCCATAGAACATGGCGGGTGTTGGCCATGGCGGGATGGTGGAGCAGGTGAATGGTGGCGCCAGACCAAGGCGGGGCACCAGTTGCTGTCACTGGGGTGAGCCTCTGGTGGTTATTGAAAATTCTTTGCTCCCAAGCAGCGTGGTCCCGCCTGGCACTCGCACCTGATGCTGGAGCCCAGTGCCAGCCCTGATCACCCCTCAGGGCTTCTCCACCTCCCCCTACTCCTGAGGGTCGTTTGGGGCAGCAGCCGCCGCTCACACCCGCTGACAGCACTGGCCCCACTTGCACCTGCTGCTGGCACCAGCCCCAATCACTCCACGCTGTCAGCAGGGGAGCAGCAGCGGTGGTAGCGGGGCTGCTGGCCACAGCAGGAGGGGCCAGGTAGGGGCACGGAGGATGGGCTGAGACCCGCCCCTGTGCCCACGGCAGCCTCACAGCCCACAGTTCCTTTCAAGGTGCACAAACTCATGCACTGGGCCCCTAGTGTTATTATAATAGTAATAACAATACCCCTAGCACATTCCTCAGGGATGACTGACTACTTATTATAAAGATCTGAGTTCTTCTCAGATTAATCTATAAATATAAAGAAAATTCAATAAGAGTTTCTATTGAATATTTAAACTCAGTCTTGAGTTTTTAGTTCATCTGAAATAATTGGGGCCTGAGAGAACATTTTGAAAAAGTACAGTAATAAAAAACAGTGCTTGCCATACTAGATATTAAAACATATCTTAAAACTATAATATTTTAAATGGTGTGACACATTGCCTATTCTTTTCCAAAAAGATAAGAAATTTTGTGGAACAAAATGGAAAGTTCAGAGACAGATCGAAGTATAAAATATATTTATATGACACAGTAAAGGTGACTTCTCAGATTAGTAGAGAAAATATCTATTATTTGATAAATGATGCTGGTACAACTAGCTCATCATTTGGAGGAAAAATGAAAGTTCATCCCATGTGATATATCTATCAAAATAAATTCCAGATGAATCAAAGATTTAAATGTAAAAAGGTCAAATATTTAAATAATCATGAAGAGGGAAAGGACTTTATGAAGATGACTTCCAAAGTGGAATCTCTAAGAAATAGCTAGAGAGATTACAGAATCTTCAAACTTTTGAGAAAAAAAAGCCATAAAAAATTAAAAGAGGCAAAAAATAAGAGAAAACATATTTGCAACATGATGTATCACTCTTTCACTCCAGCCTACCAATAGCTCTTACAAATCAGTAAGAAAGAGATAGTTGGCTTGAAATACAGGCTAAAGATATAAATGAGAATTGACACAAAATAAATAAACATGAAAAATATGCTATCTCATTAGTAATCAAATAAATGTAACTTAAAAAGAGATGGAGCCCGGCTGGTGTTGTTCAGCGGTTGAGCATCGTCCCATGAACCAGGATGTCACATTTTGATTCCAGGCAGGGCACATGCTCAGTTAAGTTCTCAATCCCCAGTAGGGTGTGTGTAATAGATGATTCTCTCTCATCATTGTTGTTTCTATCTCTCCCTCTCTCTTCCACTCTCTGAAATGAATACAAAGATATTTTTTTAAAAAGAGAGATGGAAACATTCATCTACCAAAACTGGAAAATCTTTTTTATTTAAAAAGAATTTTAAGGACCCAATGCTCACCTTTTATAGGCTGATGGTAGATGGGAATAGTTATAGTTTTACTAGAAGATAATTTGATAATTAAATCAAAATCTTTGAAATATGTATGTGTTTTGCAACTTAATTATGATGGTGTTTACATGACTGATGCATTTGTCAAAATTCAAAGACCTGTACACCTAAAATAGTCAGTTCTCAGTATGTAATTACACATCAATAAATTTAATTTTAAAATGTCTATATCCTTATGCCCAGAAATTTCCATGCTAGTAATTTACCTTTTAAAGAAAATGGCTAATTTTGCAGTGATTTATCTACAAGAATGTTAATTAGAACACTGCTCAAAATTGTGGAAACTTGAAAGCAATCTAAATATCCTATAATGCCGAAACCGGTTTGGCTCGGTGGATAGAGCGTCGGCCTGTGGACTGAAAGGTCCCAGGTTCGATTCCGGTCAAGGGCATGTACCTGGGTTGCGGGCACATCCCCAGTAGAAGATGTGCAGGAGGCAGCTGATCGATGTTTCTCTCTCATCGATGTTTCTAACTCTCTCTCTCCCTTCCTCTCTGTAAGAAATCAATAAAATATATTTTAAAAAAATATCCTATAATAGTGGATCAATAAAAAGGGTTTATGAAAGTACCTACAACTGCATGCTTTGTAACTACTAGGATGATACTGTAGAAGAATATTTAATAAGCATGTAAAAATGTTTGAGTTAAAAAGTAGGTATGAAACAACATGTAGTATAATCCCATTTTGGTAACTGTACACGAAGTACTTTTTAAAAAGAATAAGTTTACAGGCCAAAATGTTAATAGTGATTTGTCTTTTTGCACTTAGATGATCTTTTCTGTGTCATTTGCATGTGGAAGGGTAATTGCAGCGACAATGGTGGTCATGCCTGTGTCACTCTGTGTGCATCACCCTCTCCAAAGACAAAAACTCCTGGAGTATTCTGGCACTGTTTAGGTAGGCGATATCTATAATAAAGAAAGTGTAATATGCTAATTAGACCGAACAGCCAAACGACCTTCTGGACGTCATTCTGGATGTCCTTCTGGAAGACCTTCCAGATGAAGCTGTGGCAGCGGAGGCTGAGGCAGAGGCGGTTAGGGGCGATCAGACAGGCAGGTGGGCAGTTAGGGGTGATCAGGCAGGCAGGTGAGCAGTTAGGAACCAGTGGTCCCGGATTGCGAGAGGGATGTCCAACTGTTGGTTTAGGCCCGATCCCACAGGAAATCCCTGTGGGATCGGCCAAACTGGGAAGGCAGGCATTCCCCCAGGGGTCCCGGATTGCCAG